>NW_027617344.1:0-125275 GCF_964187855.1 Myxine glutinosa
TGTGTTAGTGTTGAAAAAACACTTTTCGCACTTGTGTTAGTGTTGAAAAACTACTTTTCACACTTGTGTTGGTGCAGGAAACCACTTTTGCAGTTGTATTAGTGTGGAAAAAACACTTTTCGCATTTGTGTTAGTGTTGAAAAACCACTTTTCGCACTTGTGTTAGTGTTGAAAAACCACTTTTTGCACTTGTGTTAGTGTTGAAAAACCACTTTTCGCACTTGTGTTGGTGCAGGAAACCACTTTGGCACTTGTATTAGTGTGGAAAAACCACTTTTCGCACTTGTGTTAGTGTTGAAAAACCACTTTTCGCACTTGTGTTAGTGTTTAAAAACCACTTTTCGCACTTGTGTTCGTGCAGGAAACCACTTTTGCACTTGTATTAGTGTGGAAAAAACACTTTTCGCACTTGTGTTAGTGTTGAAAAACCACTTTTCGCACTTGTGTTAGTGTTGAAAAACCACTTTTCGCACTTGTGTTAGTGTTGAAAAACCACTTTTCGCACTTGTGTTGGTGCAGGAAACCACTTTTGCACTTGTATTAGTGTGGAAAAACCACTTTTCGCACTTGTGTTGGTGTTGAAAAACCACTTTTCGCACTTGTGTTAGTGTTGAAAAACCACTTTTCGCACTTGTGTTGGTGCAGGAAACCACTTTTGCACTTGTATTAGTGTGGAAAAAACACTTTTCGCACTTGTGTTAGTGTTGAAAAACCACTTTTCGCACTTGTGTTAGTGTTGAAAAACCACTTTTCGCACTTGTGTTAGTGTTGAAAAACCACTTTTCGCACTTGTGTTAGTGTTGAAAAACCACTTTTCGCACTTGTGTTTGTGCAGGAAACCACTTTTGCACTTGTATTAGTGTGGAAAAAACACTTTTCGCACCTGTGTTAGTATTGAAAAAACACTTTTCGCACTTGTGTTAGTGTTGAAAAACTACTTTTCGCACTTGTGTTGGTGCAGGAAACCACTTTTGCAGTTGTATTAGTGTGGAAAAAACACTTTTCGCACTTGTGTTAGTGTTGAAAAACCACTTTTCGCACTTGTGTTAGTGTTGAAAAACCACTTTTTGCACTTGTGTAAGTGTTGAAAAACCACTTTTCGCACTTGTGTTGGTGCAGGAAACCACTTTGGCACTTGTATTAGTGTGGAAAAACCACTTTTCGCACTTGTGTTAGTGTTGAAAAACCACTTTTCGCACTTGTGTTAGTGTTTAAAAACCACTTTTCGCACTTGTGTTGGTGCAGGAAACCACTTTTGCACTTGTATTAGTGTGGAAAAAACACTTTTTGCACTTGTGTTGGTGTTGCAAAACCACTTTTTGCACTTGTGTTAGTGTTGAAAAACCACTTTTCGCACTTGTGTTAGTGTTGAAAAACCACTTTTCGCACTTATGTTGGTGCAGGAGACCACTTTTGCACTTGTATTAGTGTGGAAAAACCACTTTTTGCACTTGTGTTAGTGTTGAAAAACCACTTTTTGCACTTGTGATAGTGTTGAAAAACCACTTTTCGCACTTGTGTTAATGTTGAAAAACCACTTTTCGCACTTGTGTTGGTGCAGGAAACCACTTTCGCACTTGTATTAGTGTGGAAAACCACTTTTCACACTTGTGTTAGTGTTGAAAAACCACTTTTCGCACTTGTGTTAGTGTTGAAAAACCACTTTTCGCACTTGTGTTAGTGTTGAAAAACCACTTTTCGCACTTGTGTTGGTGCAGGAAACCACTTTTGCACTTGTATTAGTGTGGAAAAAACACTTTTCGCACTTGTATTAGTGTGGAAAAAACACTTTTCGCACTTGTGTTAGTGTTGAAAAACCAGTTTTCGCACTTGTGTTAGTGTTGAAAAACCACTTTTCGCACTTGTGTTAGTGTTGAAAAACCACTTTTCGCACTTGTGTTAATGTTGAAAAACCACTTTTCGCACTTGTGTTGGTGCAGGAAACCACTTTTGCACTCGTATTAGTGTGGAAAAACAACTTTTTGCACTTGTGTTAGTGTTGAAAAACCACTTTTCGCACTTGTGTTAATGTTGAAAAACCACTTTTCGCACTTGTGTTGGTGCAGGAAACCACTTTTGCACTTGTATTAGTGTGGAAAAAACCACTTTTCGCACTTGTGTTAGTGTTGAAAAACCACTTTTCGCACTTGTGTTAGTGTTGAAAACCACTTTTTGCACTTGTGTTGGTGCAGGAAACCACTTTTGCACTTGTATTAGTGTGGAAAAAACACTTTTCGCACTTGTGTTAGTGTTGAAAAACCACTTTTCGCACTTGTGTTAGTGTTGAAAAACCACTTTTCGCACTTGTGTTTGTGTTGAAAAACCACATTTCGCACTTGTGTTGGTGCAGGAAACCACTTTTGCACTTGCATTAGTGTGGAAAAAACACTTTTCGCACTTGTGTTAGTGTTGAAAAACCACTTTTCGCACTTGTGTTAGTGTTGAAAAACCACTTTTCGCACTTGTGTTGGTGCAGGAAACCACTTTTGCACTTGTATTAGTGTGGAAAAAACACTTTTCGCACTTGTGTTAGTGTTGAAAAACCACTTTTCGCACTTGTGTTAGTGTTGAAAAACCACTTTTCGCACTTGTGTTAGTGTTGAAAAACCACTTTTCGCACTTGTGTTAGTGTTGAAAAACCACTTTTCGCACTTGTGTTTGTGCAGGAAACCACTTTTGCACTTGTATTAGTGTGGAAAAAACACTTTTCGCACTTGTGTTAGTGTTGAAAAAACACTTTTCGCACTTGTGTTAGTGTTGAAAAACTACTTTTCACACTTGTGTTGGTGCAGGAAACCACTTTTGCAGTTGTATTAGTGTGGAAAAAACACTTTTCGCATTTGTGTTAGTGTTGAAAAACCACTTTTCGCACTTGTGTTAGTGTTGAAAAACCACTTTTTGCACTTGTGTTAGTGTTGAAAAACCACTTTTCGCACTTGTGTTGGTGCAGGAAACCACTTTGGCACTTGTATTAGTGTGGAAAAACCACTTTTCGCACTTGTGTTAGTGTTGAAAAACCACTTTTCGCACTTGTGTTAGTGTTTAAAAACCACTTTTCGCACTTGTGTTCGTGCAGGAAACCACTTTTGCACTTGTATTAGTGTGGAAAAAACACTTTTCGCACTTGTGTTAGTGTTGCAAAACCACTTTTTGCACTTGTGTTAGTGTTGAAAAACCACTTTTCGCACTTGTGTTAGTGTTGAAAAACCACTTTTCGCACTTGTTTTGGAGCAGGAGACCACTTTTGCACTTGTATTAGTGTGGAAAAACCACTTTTCGCACTTGTGTTAGTGTTGAAAAACCACTTTTTGCACTTGTGATAGTGTTGAAAAACCACTTTTCGCACTTGTGTTAATGTTGAAAAACCACTTTTCGCACTTGTGTTGGTGCCGGAAACCACTTTCGCACTTGTATTAGTGTGGAAAACCACTTTTCGCACTTGTGTTAGTGTTGAAAAACCACTTTTCGCACTTGTGTTAGTGTTGAAAAACCACTTTTCGCACTTGTGTTAGTGTTGAAAAACCACTTTTCGCACTTGTGTTGGTGCAGGAAACCACTTTTGCACTTGTATTAGTGTGGAAAAAACACTTTTCGCACTTGTGTTAGTGTTGAAAAACCACTTTTCGCACTTCTGTTAGTGTTGAAAAACCACTTTTCGCACTTGTGTTAGTGTTGACAAACCACTTTTCGCAGTTGTGTTGGTGCAGGAAACCACTTTTGCACTTGTATTAGTGTGGAAAAACCACTTTTCGCACTTGTGTTAGTGTTGAAAAACCACTTTTCGCACTTGTGTTAGTGTTGAAAAACCACTTTTCGCACTTGTGTTAGTGTTGAAAAACCACTTTTCGCACTTGTGTTGGTGCAGGAAACCACCTTTGCACTTGTATTAGTGTGGAAAAAACACTTTTCGCACTTGTGTTAGTGTTGAAAAACCACTTTTCGCACTTGTGTTGGTGCAGGAAACCACCTTTGCACTTGTATTAGTGTGGAAAAAACACTTTTCGCACTTGTGTTAGTGTTGAAAAACCACTTTTCGCACTTGTGTTAGTGTTGAAAAACCACTTTTCGCACTTGTGTTAGTGTTGAAAAACCACTTTTCGCACTTGTGTTGGTGCAGGAAACCACTTTTGCACTCGTATTAGTGTGGAAAAACCACTTTTCGCACTTGCGTTAGTGTTGAAAAACCACTTTTCGCACTTGTGTTAGTGTTGAAAAACCACTTTTCGCACTTGTGTTGGTGCAGGAAACCACTTTTGCACTTGTATTAGTGGGGAAAAAACACTTTTTGCACTTGTGTTAGTGTTGAAAAAACACTTTTCACACTTGTGTTAGTGTTGAAAAACCACTTTTCGCACTTGTGTTAGTGTTGAAAAACCAGTTTTCGCACTTGTGTTAGTGTTGAAAAACCACTTTTCGCACTTGTGTTAGTGTTGAAAAACCACTTTTCGCACTTGTGTTGGTGCAGGAAACCACTTTTGCACTTGTATTAGTGTGGAAAAACCACTTTTCGCACTTGTGTTAGTGTTGAAAAACCACTTTTCGCACTTGTGTTAGTGTTGAAAAACCACTTTTCGCACTTGTGTTGGTGCAGGAAACCACTTTTGCACTTGTATTAGTGTGGAAAAAACACTTTTCGCACTTGTGTTAGTGTTGAAAAACCACTTTTCGCACTTGTGTTAGTGTTGAAAAACCACTTTTGCAGTTGTATTAGTGTGGAAAAACCACTTTTCGCACTTGTGTTAGTGTTGAAAAACCACTTTTCGCACTTGTGTTAGTGTTGAAAAACCACTTTTCGCACTTGTGTTGGTGCAGGAAACCACTTTTGCACTTGTATTAGTGTGGAAAAAACACTTTTCGCACTTGTGTTAGTGTTGAAAAACCACTTTTCACACTTGTGTTAGTGTTGAAAAACCACTTTTCGCACTTGTGTTAGTGTTGAAAAACCACTTTTCGCACTTGTGTTAGTGTTGAAAAACCACTTTTCGCACTTGTGTTCGTGTTGAAAAACCACTTTTCGCACTTGTGTTAGTGTTGAAAAACCACTTTTCGCACTTGTGTTGGTGCAGGAAACCACTTTTGCACTTGTATTAGTGTGGAAAAAACACTTTTCGCACTTGTGTTAGTGTTGAAAAACCACTTTTCGCACTTGTGTTAGTGTTGAAAAACCACTTTTCGCACTTGTGTTAGTGTTGACAAACCACTTTTCGCAGTTGTGTTGGTGCAGGAAACCACTTTTGCACTTGTATTAGTGTGGAAAAACCACTTTTCGCACTTGTGTTAGTGTTGAAAAACCACTTTTCGCACTTGTGTTAGTGTTGAAAAACCACTTTTGCACTTGTATTAGTGTGGAAAAAACACTTTTCGCACTTGTGTTAGTGTTGAAAAACCACTTTTCGCACTTGTGTTAGTGTTGAAAAACCACTTTTCGCACTTGTGTTAGTGTTGACAAACCACTTTTCGCAGTTGTGTTGGTGCAGGAAACCACTTTTGCACTTGTATTAGTGTGGAAAAACCACTTTTCGCACTTGTGTTAGTGTTGAAAAACCACTTTTCGCACTTGTGTTAGTGTTGAAAAACCACTTTTCGCACTTGTGTTGGTGCAGGAAACCACCTTTGCACTTGTATTAGTGTGGAAAAAACACTTTTCGCACTTGTGTTAGTGTTGAAAAACCACTTTTCGCACTTGTGTTAGTGTTGAAAAACCACTTTTCGCACTTGTGTTAGTGTTGAAAAACCACTTTTCGCACTTGTGTTAATGTTGAAAAACCACTTTTCGCACTTGTGTTTGTGCAGGAAACCACTTTTGCACTCGTATTAGTGTGGAAAAACCACTTTTCGCACTTGTGTTAGTGTTGAAAAACCACTTTTCGCACTTGTGTTAGTGTTGAAAAACCACTTTTCGCACTTGTGTTGGTGCTGGAAACCACTTTTGCACTTGTATTAGTGTGGAAAAAACACTTTTTGCACTTGTGTTAGTGTTGAAAAAACACTTTTCACACTTGTGTTAGTGTTGAAAAACCACTTTTCGCACTTGTGTTAGTGTTGAAAAACCACTTTTCGCACTTGTGTTAGTGTTGAAAAACCACTTTTCGCACTTGTGTTAGTGTTGAAAAACCACTTTTCGCACTTGTGTTGGTGCAGGAAACCACTTTTGCACTTGTATTAGTGTGGAAAAACCACTTTTCGCACTTGTGTTAGTGTTGAAAAACCACTTTTCGCACTTGTGTTAGTGTTGAAAAACCACTTTTCGCACTTGTGTTGGTGCAGGAAACCACTTTTGCACTTGTATTAGTGTGGAAAAAACACTTTTCGCACTTGTGTTAGTGTTGAAAAACCACTTTTCGCACTTGTGTTAGTGTTGAAAAACCACTTTTCGCACTTGTGTTAGTGTTCAAAAACCACTTTTCGCACTTGTGTTAGTGTTGAAAAACCACTTTTCGCACTTGTGTTTGTGCAGGAAACCACTTTTGCACTTGCATTAGTGTGGAAAAAACACTTTTCGCACTTGTGTTAGTGTTGAAAAAACACTTTTCGCACTTGTGTTAGTGTTGAAAAACTACTTTTCGCACTTGTGTTGGTGCAGGAAACCACTTTTGCAGTTGTATTAGTGTGGAAAAACACTTTTTGCACTTGTGTTAGTGTTGAAAAACCACTTTTCGCACTTGTGTTAGTGCTGAAAAACCACTTTTTGCACTTGTGTTAGTGTTGAAAAACCACTTTTTGCACTTGTGTTGGTGCAGGAAACCACTTTGGCACTTGTATTATTGTGGAAAAACCACTTTTCGCACTTGTGTTAGTGTTGAAAAACCATTTTTCGCACTTGTGTTAGTGTTTAAAAACCACTTTTCGCACTTGTGTTGGTGCAGGAAACCACTTTTGCACTTGTATTAGTGTGGAAAAAACACTTTTCGCACTTGTGTTAGTGTTGAAAAACCACTTTTTGCACTTGTGTTAGTGTTGAAAAACCACTTTTCGCACTTTTAGTGTTGAAAAACCACTTTTCGCACTTGTGTTAGTGTTGAAAAACCACTTTTCGCACTTGTGTTGGTGCAGGAAACCACTTTGGCACTTGTATTAGTGTGGAAAAACCACTTTTCGCACTTGTGTTAGTGTTGAAAAACCACTTTCGCACTTGTGTTGGTGCAGGAAACCACTTTTGCAGTTGTATTCGTGTGGAAAAACACTTTTCGCACTTGTGTTAGTGTTGAAAAACCACTTTTCGCACTTGTGTTAGTGTTGAAAAACCACTTTTCGCACTTGTGTTAGTGTTGAAAAACCACTTTTCGCACTTGTGTTGGTGCAGGAAACCACTTTTGCACTTGTATTAGTGTGGAAAAAACACTTTTCGCACTTGTATTAGTGTGGAAAAAACACTTTTCGCACTTGTGTTAGTGTTGAAAAACCAGTTTTCGCACTTGTGTTAGTGTTGAAAAACCACTTTTCGCACTTGTGTTAGTGTTGAAAAACCACTTTTCGCACTTGTGTTAATGTTGAAAAACCACTTTTCGCACTTGTGTTGGTGCAGGAAACCACTTTTGCACTCGTATTAGTGTGGAAAAACAACTTTTCGCACTTGTGTTAGTGTTGAAAAACCACTTTTCGCACTTGTGTTAATGTTGAAAAACCACTTTTCGCACTTGTGTTGGTGCAGGAAACCACTTTTGCACTTGTATCAGTGTGGAAAAACCACTTTTCGCACTTGTGTTAGTGTTGAAAAACCACTTTTCGCACTTGTGTTAGTGTTGAAAACCACTTTTTGCACTTGTGTTGGTGCAGGAAACCACTTTTGCACTTGTATTAGTGTGGAAAAAACACTTTTCGCACTTGTGTTAGTGTTGAAAAACCACTTTTCGCACTTGTGTTAGTGTTGAAAAACCACTTTTCGCACTTGTGTTAGTGTTGAAAAACCACTTTTCGCACTTGTGTTGGTGCAGGAAACCACTTTTGCACTTGTATTAGTGTGGAAAAACCACTTTTCGCACTTGTGTTAGTGTTGAAAAACCACTTTTCGCACTTGTGTTAGTGTTGAAAAACCACTTTTCGCACTTGTGTTGGTGCAGGAAACCACTTTTGCACTTGTATTAGTGTGGAAAAAACACTTTTCGCACTTGTGTTAGTGTTGAAAAACCACTTTTCGCACTTGTGTTAGTGTTGAAAAACCACTTTTCGCACTTGTGTTAGTGTTGAAAAACCACTTTTCGCACTTGTGTTAGTGTTGAAAAACCACTTTTCGCACTTGTGTTTGTGCAGGAAACCACTTTTGCACTTGTATTAGTGTGGAAAAAACACTTTTCGCACTTGTGTTAGTGTTGAAAAAACACTTTTCGCACTTGTGTTAGTGTTGAAAAACTACTTTTCACACTTGTGTTGGTGCAGGAAACCACTTTTGCAGTTGTATTAGTGTGGAAAAAACACTTTTCGCATTTGTGTTAGTGTTGAAAAACCACTTTTCGCACTTGTGTTAGTGTTGAAAAACCACTTTTTGCACTTGTGTTAGTGTTGAAAAACCACTTTTCGCACTTGTGTTGGTGCAGGAAACCACTTTGGCACTTGTATTAGTGTGGAAAAACCACTTTTCGCACTTGTGTTAGTGTTGAAAAACCACTTTTCGCACTTGTGTTAGTGTTTAAAAACCACTTTTCGCACTTGTGTTAGTGTTGCAAAACCACTTTTTGCACTTGTGTTAGTGTTGAAAAACCACTTTTCGCACTTGTGTTAGTGTTGAAAAACCACTTTTCGCACTTGTGTTGGAGCAGGAGACCACTTTTGCACTTGTATTAGTGTGGAAAAACCACTTTTCGCACTTGTGTTAGTGTTGAAAAACCACTTTTTGCACTTGTGATAGTGTTGAAAAACCACTTTTCGCACTTGTGTTAATGTTGAAAAACCACTTTTCGCACTTGTGTTGGTGCCGGAAACCACTTTCGCACTTGTATTAGTGTGGAAAACCACTTTTCGCACTTGTGTTAGTGTTGAAAAACCACTTTTCGCACTTGTGTTAGTGTTGAAAAACCACTTTTCGCACTTCTGTTAGTGTTGAAAAACCACTTTTCGCACTAGTGTTGGTGCAGGAAACCACTTTTGCACTTGTATTAGTGTGGAAAAAACACTTTTCGCACTTGTGTTAGTGTTGAAAAACCACTTTTCGCACTTGTGTTAGTGTTGAAAAACCACTTTTCGCACTTGTGTTAGTGTTGACAAACCACTTTTCGCAGTTGTGTTGGTGCAGGAAACCACTTTTGCACTTGTATTAGTGTGGAAAAACCACTTTTCGCACTTGTGTTAGTGTTGAAAAACCACTTTTCGCACTTGTGTTAGTGTTGAAAAACCACTTTTCGCACTTGTGTTAGTGTTGAAAAACCACTTTTCGCACTTGTGTTGGTGCAGGAAACCACCTTTGCACTTGTATTAGTGTGGAAAAAACACTTTTCGCACTTGTGTTAGTGTTGAAAAACCACTTTTCGCACTTGTGTTGGTGCAGGAAACCACCTTTGCACTTGTATTAGTGTGGAAAAAACACTTTTCGCACTTGTGTTAGTGTTGAAAAACCACTTTTCGCACTTGTGTTAGTGTTGAAAAACCACTTTTCGCACTTGTGTTGGTGCAGGAAACCACTTTTGCACTTGTATTAGTGGGGAAAAAACACTTTTTGCACTTGTGTTAGTGTTGAAAAACCACTTTTCGCACTTGTGTTAGTGTTGAAAAACCAGTTTTCGCACTTGTGTTAGTGTTGAAAAACCACTTTTCGCACTTGTGTTAGTGTTGAAAAACCACTTTTCGCACTTGTGTTGGTGCAGGAAACCACTTTTGCACTTGTATTAGTGTGGAAAAACCACTTTTCGCACTTGTGTTAGTGTTGAAAAACCACTTTTCGCACTTGTGTTAGTGTTGAAAAACCACTTTTCGCACTTGTGTTGGTGCAGGAAACCACTTTTGCACTTGTATTAGTGTGGAAAAAACACTTTTCGCACTTGTGTTAGTGTTGAAAAACCACTTTTCGCACTTGTGTTAGTGTTGAAAAACCACTTTTGCAGTTGTATTAGTGTGGAAAAACCACTTTTCGCACTTGTGTTAGTGTTGAAAAACCACTTTTCGCACTTGTGTTAGTGTTGAAAAACCACTTTTCGCACTTGTGTTGGTGCAGGAAACCACTTTTGCACTTGTATTAGTGTGGAAAAAACACTTTTCGCACTTGTGTTAGTGTTGAAAAACCACTTTTCACACTTGTGTTAGTGTTGAAAAACCACTTTTCGCACTTGTGTTTGTGTTGAAAAACCACTTTTCGCACTTGTGTTAGTGTTGAAAAACCACTTTTCGCACTTGTGTTAGTGTTGAAAAACCACTTTTCGCACTTGTGTTAGTGTTGAAAAACCACTTTTCGCACTTGTGTTGGTGCAGGAAACCACTTTTGCACTTGTATTCGTGTGGAAAAAACACTTTTCGCACTTGTGTTAGTGTTGAAAAACCACTTTTCGCACTTGTGTTAGTGTTGACAAACCACTTTTCGCAGTTGTGTTGGTGCAGGAAACCACTTTTGCACTTGTATTAGTGTGGAAAAACCACTTTTCGCACTTGTGTTAGTGTTGAAAAACCACTTTTCGCACTTGTGTTAGTGTTGAAAAACCACTTTTGCACTTGTATTAGTGTGGAAAAAACACTTTTCGCACTTGTGTTAGTGTTGAAAAACCACTTTTCGCACTTGTGTTAGTGTTGAAAAACCACTTTTCGCACTTGTGTTAGTGTTGACAAACCACTTTTCGCAGTTGTGTTGGTGCAGGAAACCACTTTTGCACTTGTATTAGTGTGGAAAAACCACTTTTCGCACTTGTGTTAGTGTTGAAAAACCACTTTTCGCACTTGTGTTAGTGTTGAAAAACCACTTTTCGCACTTGTGTTGGTGCAGGAAACCACCTTTGCACTTGTATTAGTGTGGAAAAAACACTTTTCGCACTTGTGTTAGTGTTGAAAAACCACTTTTCGCACTTGTGTTAGTGTTGAAAAACCACTTTTCGCACTTGTGTTAGTGTTGAAAAACCACTTTTCGCACTTGTGTTAATGTTGAAAAACCACTTTTCGCACTTGTGTTGGTGCAGGAAACCACTTTTGCACTCGTATTAGTGTGGAAAAACCACTTTTCGCACTTGTGTTAGTGTTGAAAAACCACTTTTCGCACCTGTGTTGGTGTTGAAAAATCACTTTTCGCACTTGTGTTGGTGCAGGAAACCACTTTTGCACTTGTATTAGTGTGGAAAAAACACTTTTTGCACTTGTGTTAGTGTTGAAAAAACACTTTTCACACTTGTGTTAGTGTTGAAAAACCACTTTTCGCACTTGTGTTAGTGTTGAAAAACCACTTTTCGCACTTGTGTTAGTGTTGAAAAACCACTTTTCGCACTTGTGTTAGTGTTGAAAAACCACTTTTCGCACTTGTGTTGGTGCAGGAAACCACTTTTGCACTTGTATTAGTGTGGAAAAACCACTTTTCGCACTTGTGTTAGTGTTGAAAAACCACTTTTCGCACTTGTGTTAGTGTTGAAAAACCACTTTTCGCACTTGTGTTGGTGCAGGAAACCACTTTTGCACTTGTATTAGTGTGGAAAAAACACTTTTCGCACTTGTGTTAGTGTTGAAAAACCACTTTTCGCACTTGTGTTAGTGTTGAAAAACCACTTTTCGCACTTGTGTTAGTGTTCAAAAACCACTTTTCGCACTTGTGTTAGTGTTGAAAAACCACTTTTCGCACTTGTGTTTGTGCAGGAAACCACTTTTGCACTTGCATTAGTGTGGAAAAAACACTTTTCGCACTTGTGTTAGTGTTGAAAAAACACTTTTCGCACTTGTGTTAGTGTTGAAAAACTACTTTTCGCACTTGTGTTGGTGCAGGAAACCACTTTTGCAGTTGTATTAGTGTGGAAAAACACTTTTTGCACTTGTGTTAGTGTTGAAAAACCACTTTTCGCACTTGTGTTAGTGCTGAAAAACCACTTTTTGCACTTGTGTTAGTGTTGAAAAACCACTTTTTGCACTTGTGTTGGTGCAGGAAACCACTTTGGCACTTGTATTATTGTGGAAAAACCACTTTTCGCACTTGTGTTAGTGTTGAAAAACCATTTTTCGCACTTGTGTTAGTGTTTAAAAACCACTTTTCGCACTTGTGTTGGTGCAGGAAACCACTTTTGCACTTGTATTAGTGTGGAAAAAACACTTTTCGCACTTGTGTTAGTGTTGAAAAACCACTTTTTGCACTTGTGTTAGTGTTGAAAAACCACTTTTCGCACTTTTAGTGTTGAAAAACCACTTTTCGCACTTGTGTTAGTGTTGAAAAACCACTTTTCGCACTTGTGTTGGTGCAGGAAACCACTTTGGCACTTGTATTAGTGTGGAAAAACCACTTTTCGCACTTGTGTTAGTGTTGAAAAACCACTTTTCGCACTTGTGTTGGTGCAGGAAACCACTTTTGCAGTTGTATTCGTGTGGAAAAAACACTTTTCGCACTTGTGTTAGTGTTGAAAAACCACTTTTCGCACTTGTGTTAGTGTTGAAAAACCACTTTTTGCACTTGTGTTAGTGTTGAAAAACCACTTTTCGCACTTGTGTTGGTGCAGGAAACCACTTTGGCACTTGTATTAGTGTGGAAAAACCACTTTTCGCACTTGTGTTAGTGTTGAAAAACCACTTTTCGCACTTGTGTTAGTGTTTAAAAACCACTTTTCGCACTTGTGTTGGTGCAGGAAACCACTTTTGCACTTGTATTAGTGTGGAAAAACACTTTTCGCACTTGTGTTAGTGTTGAAAAACCACTTTTTGCACTTGTGTTAGTGTTGAAAAACCACTTTTCGCACTTGTGTTAGTGTTGAAAAACCACTTTTCGCACTTGTGTTGGTGCAGGAGACCACTTTTGCACTTGTATTAGTGTGGAAAAACCACTTTTCGCACTTGTGTTAGTGTTGAAAAACCACTTTTTGCACTTGTGATAGTGTTGAAAAACCACTTTTCGCACTTGTGTTAATGTTGAAAAACCACTTTTCGCACTTGTGTTGGTGCAGGAAACCACTTTCGCACTTGTATTAGTGTGGAAAACCACTTTTCGCACTTGTGTTAGTGTTGAAAAACCACTTTTCGCACTTGTCTTAGTGTTGAAAAACCACTTTTCGCACTTGTGTTAGTGTTGAAAAACCACTTTTCGCACTTGTGTTGGTGCAGGAAACCACTTTTGCACTTGTATTAGTGTGGAAAAAACACTTTTCGCACTTGTGTTAGTGTTGAAAAACCACTTTTCGCACTTGTGTTAGTGTTGAAAAACCACTTTTCGCACTTGTGTTAGTGTTGAAAAACCAATTTTCGCACTTGTGTTGGTGCAGGAAACCACTTTTGCACTTGTATTAGTGTGGAAAAACCACTTTTCGCACTTGTGTTAGTGTTGAAAAACCACTTTTCACACTTGTGTTAGTGTTGAAAAACCACTTTTCGCACTTGTTTTGGTGCAGAAAACCACTTTTGCACTTGTATTAGTGTGGAAAAAACACTTTTCGCACTTGTGTTAGTGTTGAAAAACCACTTTTCGCACTTGTGTTAGTGTTGAAAAACCACTTTTCGCACTTGTGTTAGTGTTGAAAAACCACTTTTCGCACTCGTGTTGGTGCAGGAAAACACTTTTGCACTTGTATTAGTGTGGAAAAACCATTTTTCGCACATGTGTTAGTGTTGAAAAACCACTTTTCGCACTTGTGTTAGAGTTGAAAAACCACTTTTCGCACTTGTGTTAGTGATGAAAAACCACTTTTCGCACTTGTGTTGGTGCAGGAAACCACTTTTGCACTTGTATTAGTGTGGAAAAAACACTTTTCGCACTTGTGTTAGTGTTGAAAAACCACTTTTCGCACTTGTGTTGGTGCAGGAAACCACCTTTGCACTTGTATTAGTGTGGAAAAAACACTTTTCGCACTTGTGTTAGTGTTGAAAAACCACTTTTCGCACTTGTGTTAGTGTTGAAAAACCACTTTTCGCACTTGTGTTAGTGTTGAAAAACCACTTTTCGCACTTGTGTTGGTGCAGGAAACCACTTTTGCACTCGTATTAGTGTTGAAAAACCACTTTTCGCACTTGTGTTAGTGTTGAAAAACCACTTTTTGCACTTGTGTTAGTGTTGAAAAACCACTTTTCGCACTTGTGTTAGTGTTGAAAAACCACTTTTCGCACTTGTGTTGGTGCAGGAAACCACTTTGGCACTTGTATTAGTGTGGAAAAACCACTTTTCGCACTTGTGTTAGTGTTGAAAAACCACTTTTCGCACTTGTGTTAGTGATGAAAAACCACTTTTCGCACTTGTGTTGGTGCAGGAAACCACTTTTGCAGTTGTATTAGTGTGGAAAAAACACTTTTCGCATTTGTGTTAGTGTTGAAAAACCACTTTTCGCACTTGTGTTAGTGTTGAAAAACCACTTTTTGCACTTGTGTTAGTGTTGAAAAACCACTTTTCGCACTTGTGTTGGTGCAGGAAACCACTTTGGCACTTGTATTAGTGTGGAAAAACCACTTTTCGCACTTGTGTTAGTGTTGAAAAACTACTTTTCGCACTTGTGTTAGTGTTTAAAAACCACTTTTCGCACTTGTGTCCGTGCAGGAAACCACTTTTGCACTTGTATTAGTGTGGAAAAAACACTTTTCGCACTTGTGTTAGTGTTGCAAAACCACTTTTTGCACTTGTGTTAGTGTTGAAAAACCACTTTTCGCACTTGTGTTAGTGTTGAAAAACCACTTTTCGCACTTGTGTTGGAGCAGGAGACCACTTTTGCACTTGTATTATTGTGGAAAAACCACTTTTCGCACTTGTGTTAGTGTTGAAAAACCACTTTTTGCACTTGTGATAGTGTTGAAAAACCACTTTTCGCACTTGTGTTAATGTTGAAAAACCACTTTTCGCACTTGTGTTGGTGCCGGAAACCACTTTCACACTTGTATTAGTGTGGAAAACCACTTTTCGCACTTGTGTTAGTGTTGAAAAACCACTTTTCGCACTTGTGTTAGTGTTGAAAAACCACTTTTCGCACTTGTGTTAGTGTTGAAAAACCACTTTTCGCACTTGTGTTGGTGCAGGAAACCACTTTTGCACTTGTATTAGTGTGGAAAAAACACTTTTCGCACTTGTGTTAGTGTTGAAAAACCACTTTTCGCACTTGTGTTAGTGTTGAAAAACCACTTTTCGCACTTGTGTTAGTGTTGACAAACCACTTTTCGCAGTTGTGTTGGTGCAGGAAACCACTTTTGCACTTGTATTAGTGTGGAAAAACCACTTTTCGCACTTGTGTTAGTGTTGAAAAACCACTTTTCGCACTTGTGTTAGTGTGGAAAAAACACTTTTCGCACTTGTGTTAGTGTTGAAAAACCACTTTTCGCACTTGTGTTGGTGCAGGAAACCACCTTTGCACTTGTGTTAGTGTTGAAAAACCACTTTTCGCACTTGTGTTGGTGCAGGAAACCACTTTGGCACTTGTATTAGTGTGGAAAAACCACTTTTCGCACTTGTGTTAGTGTTGAAAAACCACTTTTCGCACTTGTGTTAATGTTGAAAAACCACTTTTCGCACTTGTGTTGGTGCAGGAAACCACTTTTGCACTCGTATTAGTGTGGAAAAACCACTTTTCGCACTTGTGTTAGTGTTGAAAAACCACTTTTCGCACTTGTGTTAGTGTTGAAAAACCACTTTTCGCACTTGTGTTGGTGCAGGAAACCACTTTTGCACTTGTATTAGTGTGGAAAAAACACTTTTTGCACTTGTGTTAGTGTTGAAAAAACACTTTTCACACTTGTGTTAGTGTTGAAAAACCACTTTTCGCACTTGTGTTAGTGTTGAAAAACCACTTTTCGCACTTGTGTTAATGTTGAAAAACCACTTTTCGCACTTGTGTTAGTGTTGAAAAACCACTTTTCGCACTTGTGTTGGTGCAGGAAACCACTTTTGCACTTGTATTAGTGTGGAAAAACCACTTTTCGCACTTGTGTTAGTGTTGAAAAACCACTTTTCGCACTTGTGTTAGTGTTGAAAAACCACTTTTCGCACTTGTGTTGGTGCAGGAAACCACTTTTGCACTTGTATTAGTGTGGAAAAAACACTTTTCGCACTTGTGTTAGTGTTGAAAAACCACTTTTCGCACTTGTGTTAGTGTTGAAAAACCACTTTTCGCACTTGTGTTGGTGCAGGAAACCACTTTTGCACTTGTATTAGTGTGGAAAAAACACTTTTCGCACTTGTGTTAGTGTTGAAAAACCACTTTTCGCACTTGTGTTAGTGTTGAAAAACCACTTTTCGCACTTGTGTTAGTGTTCAAAAACCACTTTTCGCACTTGTGTTAGTGTTGAAAAACCACTTTTCGCACTTGTGTTGGTGCAGGAAACCACTTTTGCAGTTGTATTAGTGTGGAAAAACACTTTTTGCACTTGTGTTAGTGTTGAAAAACCACTTTTCGCACTTATGTTAGTGTTGAAAAACCACTTTTTGCACTTGTGTTAGTGTTGAAAAACCACTTTTTGCACTTGTGTTGGTGCAGGAAACTACTTTGGCACTTGTATTATTGTGGAAAAACCACTTTTCGCACTTGTGTTAGTGTTGAAAAACCACTTTTCGCACTTGTGTTAGTGTTTAAAAACCACTTTTCGCACTTGTGTTGGTGCAGGAAACCACTTTTGCACTTGTATTAGTGTGGAAAAAACACTTTTCGCACTTGTGTTGGTGCAGGAAACCACTTTTGCAGTTGTATTCGTGTGGAAAAAACACTTTTCGCACTTGTGTTAGTGTTGAAAAACCACTTTTCGCACTTGTGTTAGTGTTGAAAAACCACTTTTTGCACTTGTGTTAGTGTTGAAAAACCACTTTTCGCACTTGTGTTGGTGCAGGAAACCACTTTGGCACTTGTATTAGTGTGGAAAAACCACTTTTCGCACTTGTGTTAGTGTTGAAAAACCACTTTTCGCACTTGTGTTAGTGTTTAAAAACCACTTTTCGCACTTGTGTTGGTGCAGGAAACCACTTTTGCACTTGTATTAGTGTGGAAAAACACTTTTCGCACTTGTGTTAGTGTTGAAAAACCACTTTTTGCACTTGTGTTAGTGTTGAAAAACCACTTTTCGCACTTGTGTTAGTGTTGAAAAACCACTTTTTGCACTTGTGTTGGTGCAGGAGACCACTTTTGCACTTGTATTAGTGTGGAAAAACCACTTTTCGCACTTGTGTTAGTGTTGAAAAACCACTTTTTGCACTTGTGATAGTGTTGAAAAACCACTTTTCGCACTTGTGTTAATGTTGAAAAACCACTTTTCGCACTTGTGTTGGTGCAGGAAACCACTTTCGCACTTGTATTAGTGTGGAAAACCACTTTTCGCACTTGTGTTAGTGTTGAAAAACCACTTTTCGCACTTGTGTTAGTGTTGAAAAACCACTTTTCGCACTTGTGTTAGTGTTGAAAAACCACTTTTCACACTTGTGTTGGTGCAGGAAACCACTTTTGCACTTGTATTAGTGTGGAACAAACACTTTTCGCACTTGTGTTAGTGTTGAAAAACCACTTTTCGCACTTGTGTTAGTGTTGAAAAACCACTTTTCGCACTTGTGTTAGTGTTGAAAAACCAATTTTCGCACTTGTGTTGGTGCAGGAAACCACTTTTGCACTTGTATTAGTGTGGAAAAAACCACTTTTCGCACTTGTGTTAGTGTTGAAAAACCACTTTTCACACTTGTGTTAGTGTTGAAAAACCACTTTTCGCACTTGTTTTGGTGCAGAAAACCACTTTTGCACTTGTATTAGTGTGGAAAAAACACTTTTCGCACTTGTGTTAGTGTTGAAAAACCACTTTTCGCACTTGTGTTAGTGTTGAAAAACCACTTTTGCACTTGTGTTAGTGTTGAAAAACCACTTTTCGCACTTGTGTTAGTGTTGAAAAACCACTTTTCGCACTTGTGTTAGTGTTGAAAAACCACTTTTCGCACTTGTGTTAGTGTTGACAAACCACTTTTCGCAGTTGTGTTGGTGCAGGAAACCACTTTTGCACTTGTATTAGTGTGGAAAAACCACTTTTCGCACTTGTGTTAGTGTTGAAAAACCACTTTTCGCACTTGTGTTAGTGTTGAAAAACCACTTTTCGCACTTGTGTTGGTGCAGGAAACCACCTTTGCACTTGTATTAGTGTGGAAAAAACACTTTTCGCACTTGTGTTGGTGCAGGAAACCACTTTGGCACTTGTATTAGTGTGGAAAAACCACTTTTCGCACTTGTGTTAGTGTTGAAAAACCACTTTTCGCACTTGTGTTGGTGCAGGAAACCACTTTTGCAGTTGTATTCGTGTGGAAAAAACACTTTTCGCACTTGTGTTAGTGTTGAAAAACCACTTTTCGCACTTGTGTTAGTGTTGAAAAACCACTTTTTGCACTTGTGTTAGTGTTGAAAAACCACTTTTCGCACTTGTGTTGGTGCAGGAAACCACTTTGGCACTTGTATTAGTGTGGAAAAACCACTTTTCGCACTTGTGTTAGTGTTGAAAAACCACTTTTCACACTTGTGTTAGTGTTTAAAAACCACTTTTCGCACTTGTGTTGGTGCAGGAAACCACTTTGGCACTTGTATTAGTGTGGAAAAACCACTTTTGCACTTGTATTAGTGTGGAAAAAACACTTTTCGCACTTGTATTAGTGTGGAAAACCACTTTTCGCACTTGTGTTAGTGTTGAAAAACCACTTTTCGCACTTGTGTTAGTGTTGAAAAACCACTTTTCGCACTTGTGTTAGTGTTGAAAAACCACTTTTCGCACTTGTGTTGGTGCAGGAAACCACTTTTGCACTTGTATTAGTGTGGAAAAAACACTTTTCGCACTTGTGTTAGTGTTGAAAAACCACTTTTCGCACTTGTGTTAGTGTTGAAAAACCACTTTTCGCACTTGTGTTAGTGTTGACAAACCACTTTTCGCAGTTGTGTTGGTGCAGGAAACCACTTTTGCACTTGTATTAGTGTGGAAAAACCACTTTTCGCACTTGTGTTAGTGTTGAAAAACCACTTTTCGCACTTGTGTTAGTGTTGAAAAACCACTTTTCGCACTTGTGTTAGTGTTGAAAAACCACTTTTCGCACTTGTGTTGGTGCAGGAAACCACCTTTGCACTTGTATTAGTGTGGAAAAAACACTTTTCGCACTTGTGTTAGTGTTGAAAAACCACTTTTCGCACTTGTGTTAGTGTTGAAAAACCACTTTTCGCACTTGTGTTAGTGTTGAAAAACCACTTTTCGCACTTGTGTTAATGTTGAAAAACCACTTTTCGCACTTGTGTTGGTGCAGGAAACCACTTTTGCACTCGTATTAGTGTGGAAAAACCACTTTTCGCACTTGTGTTAGTGTTGAAAAACCACTTTTCGCACTTGTGTTGGTGCAGGAAACCACTTTTGCACTTGTATTAGTGTGGAAAAAACACTTTTTGCACTTGTGTTAGTGTTGAAAAAACACTTTTCACACTTGTGTTAGTGTTGAAAAACCACTTTTCGCACTTGTGTTAGTGTTGAAAAACCACTTTTCGCACTTGTGTTAGTGTTGAAAAACCACTTTTCGCACTTGTGTTAGTGTTGAAAAACCACTTTTCGCACTTGTGTTGGTGCAGGAAACCACTTTTGCACTTGTATTAGTGTGGAAAAACCACTTTTCGCACTTGTGTTAGTGTTGAAAAACCACTTTTCGCACTTGTGTTGGTGCAGGAAACCACTTTTCGCACTTGTGTTGGTGCAGGAAACCACTTTTGCACTTGTATTAGTGTGGAAAAAACACTTTTCGCACTTGTGTTAGTGTTGAAAAACCACTTTTCGCACTTGTGTTAGTGTTGAAAAACCACTTTTCGCACTTGTGTTAGTGTTCAAAAACCACTTTTCGCACTTGTGTTAGTGTTGAAAAACCACTTTTCGCACTTGTGTTTGTGCAGGAAACCACTTTTGCACTTGCATTAGTGTGGAAAAAACACTTTTCGCACTTGTGTTAGTGTTGAAAAAACACTTTTCGCACTTGTGTTAGTGTTGAAAAACTACTTTTCGCACTTGTGTTGGTGCAGGAAACCACTTTTGCAGTTGTATTAGTGTGGAAAAACACTTTTTGCACTTGTGTTAGTGTTGAAAAACCACTTTTCGCACTTGTGTTAGTGTTGAAAAACCACTTTTTGCACTTGTGTTAGTGTTGAAAAACCACTTTTTGCACTTGTGTTGGTGCAGGAAACCACTTTGGCACTTGTATTATTGTGGAAAAACCACTTTTCGCACTTGTGTTAGTGTTGAAAAACCACTTTTCGCACTTGTGTTAGTGTTTAAAAACCACTTTTCGCACTTGTGTTGGTGCAGGAAACCACTTTTGCACTTGTATTAGTGTGGAAAAAACACTTTTCGCACTTGTGTTAGTGTTGAAAAACCACTTTTTGCACTTGTGTTAGTGTTGAAAAACCACTTTTCGCACTTTTAGTGTTGAAAAACCACTTTTCGCACTTGTGTTAGTGTTGAAAAACCACTTTTCGCACTTGTGTTGGTGCAGGAAACCACTTTGGCACTTGTATTAGTGTGGAAAAACCACTTTTCGCACTTGTGTTAGTGTTGAAAAACCACTTTTCGCACTTGTGTTGGTGCAGGAAACCACTTTTGCAGTTGTATTCGTGTGGAAAAAACACTTTTTGCACTTGTGTTAGTGTTGAAAAACCACTTTTCGCACTTGTGTTAGTGTTGAAAAACCACTTTTTGCACTTGTGTTAGTGTTGAAAAACCACTTTTCGCACTTGTGTTGGTGCAGGAAACCACTTTGGCACTTGTATTAGTGTGGAAAAACCACTTTTCGCACTTGTGTTAGTGTTGAAAAACCACTTTTCGCACTTGTGTTAGTGTTTAAAAACCACTTTTCGCACTTGTGTTGGTGCAGGAAACCACTTTTGCACTTGTATTAGTGTGGAAAAACACTTTTCGCACTTGTGTTAGTGTTGAAAAACCACTTTTTGCACTTGTGTTAGTGTTGAAAAACCACTTTTCGCACTTGTGTTAGTGTTGAAAAACCACTTTTCGCACTTGTGTTGGTGCAGGAGACCACTTTTGCACTTGTATTAGTGTGGAAAAACCACTTTTCGCACTTGTGTTAGTGTTGAAAAACCACTTTTTGCACTTGTGTTGGTGCAGGAAACCACTTTCGCACTTGTATTAGTGTGGAAAACCACTTTTCGCACTTGTGTTAGTGTTGAAAAACCACTTTTCGCACTTGTGTTAGTGTTGAAAAACCACTTTTCGCACTTGTGTTAGTGTTGAAAAACCACTTTTCGCACTTGTGTTGGTGCAGGAAACCACTTTTGCACTTGTATTAGTGTGGAACAAACACTTTTCGCACTTGTGTTAGTGTTGAAAAACCACTTTTCGCACTTGTGTTAGTGTTGAAAAACCACTTTTCGCACTTGTGTTAGTGTTGAAAAACCACTTTTCGCACTTGTGTTGGTGCAGGAAACCACTTTTGCACTTGTATTAGTGTGGAAAAACCACTTTTCGCACTTGTGTTAGTGTTGAAAAACCACTTTTCGCACTTGTGTTAGTGTTGAAAAACCACTTTTCGCACTTGTGTTGGTGCAGGAAACCACTTTTGCACTTGTATTAGTGTGGAAAAAACACTTTTCGCACTTGTGTTAGTGTTGAAAAACCACTTTTCGCACTTGTGTTAGTGTTGAAAAACCACTTTTCGCACTTGTGTTAGTGTTCAAAAACCACTTTTCGCACTTGTGTTAGTGTTGAAAAACCACTTTTCGCACTTGTGTTTGTGCAGGAAACCACTTTTGCACTTGCATTAGTGTGGAAAAAACACTTTTCGCACTTGTGTTAGTGTTGAAAAAACACTTTTCGCACTTGTGTTAGTGTTGAAAAACTACTTTTCGCACTTGTGTTGGTGCAGGAAACCACTTTTGCAGTTGTATTAGTGTGGAAAAACACTTTTTGCACTTGTGTTAGTGTTGAAAAACCACTTTTCGCACTTGTGTTAGTGCTGAAAAACCACTTTTTGCACTTGTGTTAGTGTTGAAAAACCACTTTTTGCACTTGTGTTGGTGCAGGAAACCACTTTGGCACTTGTATTATTGTGGAAAAACCACTTTTCGCACTTGTGTTAGTGTTGAAAAACCATTTTTCGCACTTGTGTTAGTGTTTAAAAACCACTTTTCGCACTTGTGTTGGTGCAGGAAACCACTTTTGCACTTGTATTAGTGTGGAAAAAACACTTTTCGCACTTGTGTTAGTGTTGAAAAACCACTTTTTGCACTTGTGTTAGTGTTGAAAAACCACTTTTCGCACTTTTAGTGTTGAAAAACCACTTTTCGCACTTGTGTTAGTGTTGAAAAACCACTTTTCGCACTTGTGTTGGTGCAGGAAACCACTTTGGCACTTGTATTAGTGTGGAAAAACCACTTTTCGCACTTGTGTTAGTGTTGAAAAACCACTTTTCGCACTTGTGTTGGTGCAGGAAACCACTTTTGCAGTTGTATTCGTGTGGAAAAAACACTTTTCGCACTTGTGTTAGTGTTGAAAAACCACTTTTCGCACTTGTGTTAGTGTTGAAAAACCACTTTTTGCACTTGTGTTAGTGTTGAAAAACCACTTTTCGCACTTGTGTTGGTGCAGGAAACCACTTTGGCACTTGTATTAGTGTGGAAAAACCACTTTTCGCACTTGTGTTAGTGTTGAAAAACCACTTTTCGCACTTGTGTTAGTGTTTAAAAACCACTTTTCGCACTTGTGTTGGTGCAGGAAACCACTTTTGCACTTGTATTAGTGTGGAAAAACACTTTTCGCACTTGTGTTAGTGTTGAAAAACCACTTTTTGCACTTGTGTTAGTGTTGAAAAACCACTTTTCGCACTTGTGTTAGTGTTGAAAAACCACTTTTCGCACTTGTGTTGGTGCAGGAGACCACTTTTGCACTTGTATTAGTGTGGAAAAACCACTTTTCGCACTTGTGTTAGTGTTGAAAAACCACTTTTTGCACTTGTGATAGTGTTGAAAAACCACTTTTCGCACTTGTGTTAATGTTGAAAAACCACTTTTCGCACTTGTGTTGGTGCAGGAAACCACTTTCGCACTTGTATTAGTGTGGAAAACCACTTTTCGCACTTGTGTTAGTGTTGAAAAACCACTTTTCGCACTTGTCTTAGTGTTGAAAAACCACTTTTCGCACTTGTGTTAGTGTTGAAAAACCACTTTTCGCACTTGTGTTGGTGCAGGAAACCACTTTTGCACTTGTATTAGTGTGGAAAAAACACTTTTCGCACTTGTGTTAGTGTTGAAAAACCACTTTTCGCACTTGTGTTAGTGTTGAAAAACCACTTTTCGCACTTGTGTTAGTGTTGAAAAACCAATTTTCGCACTTGTGTTGGTGCAGGAAACCACTTTTGCACTTGTATTAGTGTGGAAAAACCACTTTTCGCACTTGTGTTAGTGTTGAAAAACCACTTTTCACACTTGTGTTAGTGTTGAAAAACCACTTTTCGCACTTGTTTTGGTGCAGAAAACCACTTTTGCACTTGTATTAGTGTGGAAAAAACACTTTTCGCACTTGTGTTAGTGTTGAAAAACCACTTTTCGCACTTGTGTTAGTGTTGAAAAACCACTTTTCGCACTTGTGTTAGTGTTGAAAAACCACTTTTCGCACTCGTGTTGGTGCAGGAAAACACTTTTGCACTTGTATTAGTGTGGAAAAACCATTTTTCGCACATGTGTTAGTGTTGAAAAACCACTTTTCGCACTTGTGTTAGAGTTGAAAAACCACTTTTCGCACTTGTGTTAGTGATGAAAAACCACTTTTCGCACTTGTGTTGGTGCAGGAAACCACTTTTGCACTTGTATTAGTGTGGAAAAAACACTTTTCGCACTTGTGTTAGTGTTGAAAAACCACTTTTCGCACTTGTGTTGGTGCAGGAAACCACCTTTGCACTTGTATTAGTGTGGAAAAAACACTTTTCGCACTTGTGTTAGTGTTGAAAAACCACTTTTCGCACTTGTGTTAGTGTTGAAAAACCACTTTTCGCACTTGTGTTAGTGTTGAAAAACCACTTTTCGCACTTGTGTTGGTGCAGGAAACCACTTTTGCACTCGTATTAGTGTTGAAAAACCACTTTTCGCACTTGTGTTAGTGTTGAAAAACCACTTTTTGCACTTGTGTTAGTGTTGAAAAACCACTTTTCGCACTTGTGTTAGTGTTGAAAAACCACTTTTCGCACTTGTGTTGGTGCAGGAAACCACTTTGGCACTTGTATTAGTGTGGAAAAACCACTTTTCGCACTTGTGTTAGTGTTGAAAAACCACTTTTCGCACTTGTGTTAGTGATGAAAAACCACTTTTCGCACTTGTGTTGGTGCAGGAAACCACTTTTGCAGTTGTATTAGTGTGGAAAAAACACTTTTCGCATTTGTGTTAGTGTTGAAAAACCACTTTTCGCACTTGTGTTAGTGTTGAAAAACCACTTTTTGCACTTGTGTTAGTGTTGAAAAACCACTTTTCGCACTTGTGTTGGTGCAGGAAACCACTTTGGCACTTGTATTAGTGTGGAAAAACCACTTTTCGCACTTGTGTTAGTGTTGAAAAACCACTTTTCGCACTTGTGTTAGTGTTTAAAAACCACTTTTCGCACTTGTGTCCGTGCAGGAAACCACTTTTGCACTTGTATTAGTGTGGAAAAAACACTTTTCGCACTTGTGTTAGTGTTGCAAAACCACTTTTTGCACTTGTGTTAGTGTTGAAAAACCACTTTTCGCACTTGTGTTAGTGTTGAAAAACCACTTTTCGCACTTGTATTGGAGCAGGAGACCACTTTTGCACTTGTATTAGTGTGGAAAAACCACTTTTCGCACTTGTGTTAGTGTTGAAAAACCACTTTTCGCACTTGTGTTAGTGTTGAAAAACCACTTTTTGCACTTGTGTTAGTGTTGAAAAACCACTTTTCGCACTTGTGTTGGTGCAGGAAACCACTTTGGCACTTGTATTAGTGTGGAAAAACCACTTTTCGCACTTGTGTTAGTGTTGAAAAACCACTTTTCGCACTTGTGTTAGTGTTTAAAAACCACTTTTCGCACTTGTGTTGGTGCAGGAAACCACTTTTGCACTTGTATTAGTGTGGAAAAACACTTTTCGCACTTGTGTTAGTGTTGAAAAACCACTTTTTGCACTTGTGTTAGTGTTGAAAAACCACTTTTCGCACTTGTGTTAGTGTTGAAAAACCACTTTTCGCACTTGTGTTGGTGCAGGAGACCACTTTTGCACTTGTATTAGTGTGGAAAAACCACTTTTCGCACTTGTGTTAGTGTTGAAAAACCACTTTTTGCACTTGTGTTGGTGCAGGAAACCACTTTCGCACTTGTATTAGTGTGGAAAACCACTTTTCGCACTTGTGTTAGTGTTGAAAAACCACTTTTCGCACTTGTGTTAGTGTTGAAAAACCACTTTTCGCACTTGTGTTAGTGTTGAAAAACCACTTTTCGCACTTGTGTTGGTGCAGGAAACCACTTTTGCACTTGTATTAGTGTGGAACAAACACTTTTCGCACTTGTGTTAGTGTTGAAAAACCACTTTTCGCACTTGTGTTAGTGTTGAAAAACCACTTTTCGCACTTGTGTTAGTGTTGAAAAACCACTTTTCGCACTTGTGTTGGTGCAGGAAACCACTTTTGCACTTGTATTAGTGTGGAAAAACCACTTTTCGCACTTGTGTTAGTGTTGAAAAACCACTTTTCGCACTTGTGTTAGTGTTGAAAAACCACTTTTCGCACTTGTGTTGGTGCAGGAAACCACTTTTGCACTTGTATTAGTGTGGAAAAAACACTTTTCGCACTTGTGTTAGTGTTGAAAAACCACTTTTCGCACTTGTGTTAGTGTTGAAAAACCACTTTTCGCACTTGTGTTAGTGTTCAAAAACCACTTTTCGCACTTGTGTTAGTGTTGAAAAACCACTTTTCGCACTTGTGTTTGTGCAGGAAACCACTTTTGCACTTGCATTAGTGTGGAAAAAACACTTTTCGCACTTGTGTTAGTGTTGAAAAAACACTTTTCGCACTTGTGTTAGTGTTGAAAAACTACTTTTCGCACTTGTGTTGGTGCAGGAAACCACTTTTGCAGTTGTATTAGTGTGGAAAAACACTTTTTGCACTTGTGTTAGTGTTGAAAAACCACTTTTCGCACTTGTGTTAGTGCTGAAAAACCACTTTTTGCACTTGTGTTAGTGTTGAAAAACCACTTTTTGCACTTGTGTTGGTGCAGGAAACCACTTTGGCACTTGTATTATTGTGGAAAAACCACTTTTCGCACTTGTGTTAGTGTTGAAAAACCATTTTTCGCACTTGTGTTAGTGTTTAAAAACCACTTTTCGCACTTGTGTTGGTGCAGGAAACCACTTTTGCACTTGTATTAGTGTGGAAAAAACACTTTTCGCACTTGTGTTAGTGTTGAAAAACCACTTTTTGCACTTGTGTTAGTGTTGAAAAACCACTTTTCGCACTTTTAGTGTTGAAAAACCACTTTTCGCACTTGTGTTAGTGTTGAAAAACCACTTTTCGCACTTGTGTTGGTGCAGGAAACCACTTTGGCACTTGTATTAGTGTGGAAAAACCACTTTTCGCACTTGTGTTAGTGTTGAAAAACCACTTTTCGCACTTGTGTTGGTGCAGGAAACCACTTTTGCAGTTGTATTCGTGTGGAAAAAACACTTTTCGCACTTGTGTTAGTGTTGAAAAACCACTTTTCGCACTTGTGTTAGTGTTGAAAAACCACTTTTTGCACTTGTGTTAGTGTTGAAAAACCACTTTTCGCACTTGTGTTGGTGCAGGAAACCACTTTGGCACTTGTATTAGTGTGGAAAAACCACTTTTCGCACTTGTGTTAGTGTTGAAAAACCACTTTTCGCACTTGTGTTAGTGTTTAAAAACCACTTTTCGCACTTGTGTTGGTGCAGGAAACCACTTTTGCACTTGTATTAGTGTGGAAAAACACTTTTCGCACTTGTGTTAGTGTTGAAAAACCACTTTTTGCACTTGTGTTAGTGTTGAAAAACCACTTTTCGCACTTGTGTTAGTGTTGAAAAACCACTTTTCGCACTTGTGTTGGTGCAGGAGACCACTTTTGCACTTGTATTAGTGTGGAAAAACCACTTTTCGCACTTGTGTTAGTGTTGAAAAACCACTTTTTGCACTTGTGATAGTGTTGAAAAACCACTTTTCGCACTTGTGTTAATGTTGAAAAACCACTTTTCGCACTTGTGTTGGTGCAGGAAACCACTTTCGCACTTGTATTAGTGTGGAAAACCACTTTTCGCACTTGTGTTAGTGTTGAAAAACCACTTTTCGCACTTGTCTTAGTGTTGAAAAACCACTTTTCGCACTTGTGTTAGTGTTGAAAAACCACTTTTCGCACTTGTGTTGGTGCAGGAAACCACTTTTGCACTTGTATTAGTGTGGAAAAAACACTTTTCGCACTTGTGTTAGTGTTGAAAAACCACTTTTCGCACTTGTGTTAGTGTTGAAAAACCACTTTTCGCACTTGTGTTAGTGTTGAAAAACCAATTTTCGCACTTGTGTTGGTGCAGGAAACCACTTTTGCACTTGTATTAGTGTGGAAAAACCACTTTTCGCACTTGTGTTAGTGTTGAAAAACCACTTTTCACACTTGTGTTAGTGTTGAAAAACCACTTTTCGCACTTGTTTTGGTGCAGAAAACCACTTTTGCACTTGTATTAGTGTGGAAAAAACACTTTTCGCACTTGTGTTAGTGTTGAAAAACCACTTTTCGCACTTGTGTTAGTGTTGAAAAACCACTTTTCGCACTTGTGTTAGTGTTGAAAAACCACTTTTCGCACTCGTGTTGGTGCAGGAAAACACTTTTGCACTTGTATTAGTGTGGAAAAACCATTTTTCGCACATGTGTTAGTGTTGAAAAACCACTTTTCGCACTTGTGTTAGAGTTGAAAAACCACTTTTCGCACTTGTGTTAGTGATGAAAAACCACTTTTCGCACTTGTGTTGGTGCAGGAAACCACTTTTGCACTTGTATTAGTGTGGAAAAAACACTTTTCGCACTTGTGTTAGTGTTGAAAAACCACTTTTCGCACTTGTGTTGGTGCAGGAAACCACCTTTGCACTTGTATTAGTGTGGAAAAAACACTTTTCGCACTTGTGTTAGTGTTGAAAAACCACTTTTCGCACTTGTGTTAGTGTTGAAAAACCACTTTTCGCACTTGTGTTAGTGTTGAAAAACCACTTTTCGCACTTGTGTTGGTGCAGGAAACCACTTTTGCACTCGTATTAGTGTTGAAAAACCACTTTTCGCACTTGTGTTAGTGTTGAAAAACCACTTTTTGCACTTGTGTTAGTGTTGAAAAACCACTTTTCGCACTTGTGTTAGTGTTGAAAAACCACTTTTCGCACTTGTGTTGGTGCAGGAAACCACTTTGGCACTTGTATTAGTGTGGAAAAACCACTTTTCGCACTTGTGTTAGTGTTGAAAAACCACTTTTCGCACTTGTGTTAGTGATGAAAAACCACTTTTCGCACTTGTGTTGGTGCAGGAAACCACTTTTGCAGTTGTATTAGTGTGGAAAAAACACTTTTCGCATTTGTGTTAGTGTTGAAAAACCACTTTTCGCACTTGTGTTAGTGTTGAAAAACCACTTTTTGCACTTGTGTTAGTGTTGAAAAACCACTTTTCGCACTTGTGTTGGTGCAGGAAACCACTTTGGCACTTGTATTAGTGTGGAAAAACCACTTTTCGCACTTGTGTTAGTGTTGAAAAACCACTTTTCGCACTTGTGTTAGTGTTTAAAAACCACTTTTCGCACTTGTGTCCGTGCAGGAAACCACTTTTGCACTTGTATTAGTGTGGAAAAAACACTTTTCGCACTTGTGTTAGTGTTGCAAAACCACTTTTTGCACTTGTGTTAGTGTTGAAAAACCACTTTTCGCACTTGTGTTAGTGTTGAAAAACCACTTTTCGCACTTGTATTGGAGCAGGAGACCACTTTTGCACTTGTATTAGTGTGGAAAAACCACTTTTCGCACTTGTGTTAGTGTTGAAAAACCACTTTTTGCACTTGTGATAGTGTTGAAAAACCACTTTTCGCACTTGTGTTAATGTTGAAAAACCACTTTTCGCACTTGTGTTGGTGCCGGAAACCACTTTCACACTTGTATTAGTGTGGAAAAAACACTTTTCGCACTTGTGTTAGTGTTGAAAAACCACTTTTCGCACTTGTGTTAGTGTTGAAAAACCACTTTTCGCACTTGTGTTGGTGCAGGAAACCACTTTTGCACTTGTATTAGTGTGGAAAAAACACTTTTCGCACTTGTGTTAGTGTTGAAAAACCACTTTTCGCACTTGTGTTAGTGTTGAAAAACCACTTTTCGCACTTGTGTTGGTGCAGGAAACCACTTTTGCACTTGTATTAGTGTGGAAAAAACACTTTTCGCACTTGTGTTAGTGTTGAAAAACCACTTTTCGCACTTGTGTTAGTGTTGAAAAACCACTTTTCGCACTTGTGTTAGTGTTCAAAAACCACTTTTCGCACTTGTGTTAGTGTTGAAAAACCACTTTTCGCACTTGTGTTGGTGCAGGAAACCACTTTTGCAGTTGTATTAGTGTGGAAAAACACTTTTTGCACTTGTGTTAGTGTTGAAAAACCACTTTTCGCACTTATGTTAGTGTTGAAAAACCACTTTTTGCACTTGTGTTAGTGTTGAAAAACCACTTTTTGCACTTGTGTTGGTGCAGGAAACTACTTTGGCACTTGTATTATTGTGGAAAAACCACTTTTCGCACTTGTGTTAGTGTTGAAAAACCACTTTTCGCACTTGTGTTAGTGTTTAAAAACCACTTTTCGCACTTGTGTTGGTGCAGGAAACCACTTTTGCACTTGTATTAGTGTGGAAAAAACACTTTTCGCACTTGTGTTGGTGCAGGAAACCACTTTTGCAGTTGTATTCGTGTGGAAAAAACACTTTTCGCACTTGTGTTAGTGTTGAAAAACCACTTTTCGCACTTGTGTTAGTGTTGAAAAACCACTTTTTGCACTTGTGTTAGTGTTGAAAAACCACTTTTCGCACTTGTGTTGGTGCAGGAAACCACTTTGGCACTTGTATTAGTGTGGAAAAACCACTTTTCGCACTTGTGTTAGTGTTGAAAAACCACTTTTCGCACTTGTGTTAGTGTTTAAAAACCACTTTTCGCACTTGTGTTGGTGCAGGAAACCACTTTTGCACTTGTATTAGTGTGGAAAAACACTTTTCGCACTTGTGTTAGTGTTGAAAAACCACTTTTTGCACTTGTGTTAGTGTTGAAAAACCACTTTTCGCACTTGTGTTAGTGTTGAAAAACCACTTTTTGCACTTGTGTTGGTGCAGGAGACCACTTTTGCACTTGTATTAGTGTGGAAAAACCACTTTTCGCACTTGTGTTAGTGTTGAAAAACCACTTTTTGCACTTGTGATAGTGTTGAAAAACCACTTTTCGCACTTGTGTTAATGTTGAAAAACCACTTTTCGCACTTGTGTTGGTGCAGGAAACCACTTTCGCACTTGTATTAGTGTGGAAAACCACTTTTCGCACTTGTGTTAGTGTTGAAAAACCACTTTTCGCACTTCTGTTAGTGTTGAAAAACCACTTTTCGCACTTGTGTTAGTGTTGAAAAACCACTTTTCACACTTGTGTTGGTGCAGGAAACCACTTTTGCACTTGTATTAGTGTGGAACAAACACTTTTCGCACTTGTGTTAGTGTTGAAAAACCACTTTTCGCACTTGTGTTAGTGTTGAAAAACCACTTTTCGCACTTGTGTTAGTGTTGAAAAACCAATTTTCGCACTTGTGTTGGTGCAGGAAACCACTTTTGCACTTGTATTAGTGTGGAAAAAACCACTTTTCGCACTTGTGTTAGTGTTGAAAAACCACTTTTCACACTTGTGTTAGTGTTGAAAAACCACTTTTCGCACTTGTTTTGGTGCAGAAAACCACTTTTGCACTTGTATTAGTGTGGAAAAAACACTTTTCGCACTTGTGTTAGTGTTGAAAAACCACTTTTCGCACTTGTGTTAGTGTTGAAAAACCACTTTTGCACTTGTGTTAGTGTTGAAAAACCACTTTTCGCACTTGTGTTAGTGTTGAAAAACCACTTTTCGCACTTGTGTTAGTGTTGAAAAACCACTTTTCGCACTTGTGTTAGTGTTGACAAACCACTTTTCGCAGTTGTGTTGGTGCAGGAAACCACTTTTGCACTTGTATTAGTGTGGAAAAACCACTTTTCGCACTTGTGTTAGTGTTGAAAAACCACTTTTCGCACTTGTGTTAGTGTTGAAAAACCACTTTTCGCACTTGTGTTGGTGCAGGAAACCACCTTTGCACTTGTATTAGTGTGGAAAAAACACTTTTCGCACTTGTGTTGGTGCAGGAAACCACTTTGGCACTTGTATTAGTGTGGAAAAACCACTTTTCGCACTTGTGTTAGTGTTGAAAAACCACTTTTCGCACTTGTGTTGGTGCAGGAAACCACTTTTGCAGTTGTATTCGTGTGGAAAAAACACTTTTCGCACTTGTGTTAGTGTTGAAAAACCACTTTTCGCACTTGTGTTAGTGTTGAAAAACCACTTTTTGCACTTGTGTTAGTGTTGAAAAACCACTTTTCGCACTTGTGTTGGTGCAGGAAACCACTTTGGCACTTGTATTAGTGTGGAAAAACCACTTTTCGCACTTGTGTTAGTGTTGAAAAACCACTTTTCGCACTTGTGTTAGTGTTTAAAAACCACTTTTCGCACTTGTGTTGGTGCAGGAAACCACTTTGGCACTTGTATTAGTGTGGAAAAACCACTTTTGCACTTGTATTAGTGTGGAAAAAACACTTTTCGCACTTGTATTAGTGTGGAAAACCACTTTTCGCACTTGTGTTAGTGTTGAAAAACCACTTTTCGCACTTGTGTTAGTGTTGAAAAACCACTTTTCGCACTTGTGTTAGTGTTGAAAAACCACTTTTCGCACTTGTGTTGGTGCAGGAAACCACTTTTGCACTTGTATTAGTGTGGAAAAAACACTTTTCGCACTTGTGTTAGTGTTGAAAAACCACTTTTCGCACTTGTGTTAGTGTTGAAAAACCACTTTTCGCACTTGTGTTAGTGTTGACAAACCACTTTTCGCAGTTGTGTTGGTGCAGGAAACCACTTTTGCACTTGTATTAGTGTGGAAAAACCACTTTTCGCACTTGTGTTAGTGTTGAAAAACCACTTTTCGCACTTGTGTTAGTGTTGAAAAACCACTTTTCGCACTTGTGTTAGTGTTGAAAAACCACTTTTCGCACTTGTGTTGGTGCAGGAAACCACCTTTGCACTTGTATTAGTGTGGAAAAAACACTTTTCGCACTTGTGTTAGTGTTGAAAAACCACTTTTCGCACTTGTGTTAGTGTTGAAAAACCACTTTTCGCACTTGTGTTAGTGTTGAAAAACCACTTTTCGCACTTGTGTTAATGTTGAAAAACCACTTTTCGCACTTGTGTTGGTGCAGGAAACCACTTTTGCACTCGTATTAGTGTGGAAAAACCACTTTTCGCACTTGTGTTAGTGTTGAAAAACCACTTTTCGCACTTGTGTTGGTGCAGGAAACCACTTTTGCACTTGTATTAGTGTGGAAAAAACACTTTTTGCACTTGTGTTAGTGTTGAAAAAACACTTTTCACACTTGTGTTAGTGTTGAAAAACCACTTTTCGCACTTGTGTTAGTGTTGAAAAACCACTTTTCGCACTTGTGTTAGTGTTGAAAAACCACTTTTCGCACTTGTGTTAGTGTTGAAAAACCACTTTTCGCACTTGTGTTGGTGCAGGAAACCACTTTTGCACTTGTATTAGTGTGGAAAAACCACTTTTCGCACTTGTGTTAGTGTTGAAAAACCACTTTTCGCACTTGTGTTGGTGCAGGAAACCACTTTTCGCACTTGTGTTGGTGCAGGAAACCACTTTTGCACTTGTATTAGTGTGGAAAAAACACTTTTCGCACTTGTGTTAGTGTTGAAAAACCACTTTTCGCACTTGTGTTAGTGTTGAAAAACCACTTTTCGCACTTGTGTTAGTGTTCAAAAACCACTTTTCGCACTTGTGTTAGTGTTGAAAAACCACTTTTCGCACTTGTGTTTGTGCAGGAAACCACTTTTGCACTTGCATTAGTGTGGAAAAAACACTTTTCGCACTTGTGTTAGTGTTGAAAAAACACTTTTCGCACTTGTGTTAGTGTTGAAAAACTACTTTTCGCACTTGTGTTGGTGCAGGAAACCACTTTTGCAGTTGTATTAGTGTGGAAAAACACTTTTTGCACTTGTGTTAGTGTTGAAAAACCACTTTTCGCACTTGTGTTAGTGTTGAAAAACCACTTTTTGCACTTGTGTTAGTGTTGAAAAACCACTTTTTGCACTTGTGTTGGTGCAGGAAACCACTTTGGCACTTGTATTATTGTGGAAAAACCACTTTTCGCACTTGTGTTAGTGTTGAAAAACCACTTTTCGCACTTGTGTTAGTGTTTAAAAACCACTTTTCGCACTTGTGTTGGTGCAGGAAACCACTTTTGCACTTGTATTAGTGTGGAAAAAACACTTTTCGCACTTGTGTTAGTGTTGAAAAACCACTTTTTGCACTTGTGTTAGTGTTGAAAAACCACTTTTCGCACTTTTAGTGTTGAAAAACCACTTTTCGCACTTGTGTTAGTGTTGAAAAACCACTTTTCGCACTTGTGTTGGTGCAGGAAACCACTTTGGCACTTGTATTAGTGTGGAAAAACCACTTTTCGCACTTGTGTTAGTGTTGAAAAACCACTTTTCGCACTTGTGTTGGTGCAGGAAACCACTTTTGCAGTTGTATTCGTGTGGAAAAAACACTTTTTGCACTTGTGTTAGTGTTGAAAAACCACTTTTCGCACTTGTGTTAGTGTTGAAAAACCACTTTTTGCACTTGTGTTAGTGTTGAAAAACCACTTTTCGCACTTGTGTTGGTGCAGGAAACCACTTTGGCACTTGTATTAGTGTGGAAAAACCACTTTTCGCACTTGTGTTAGTGTTGAAAAACCACTTTTCGCACTTGTGTTAGTGTTTAAAAACCACTTTTCGCACTTGTGTTGGTGCAGGAAACCACTTTTGCACTTGTATTAGTGTGGAAAAACACTTTTCGCACTTGTGTTAGTGTTGAAAAACCACTTTTTGCACTTGTGTTAGTGTTGAAAAACCACTTTTCGCACTTGTGTTAGTGTTGAAAAACCACTTTTCGCACTTGTGTTGGTGCAGGAGACCACTTTTGCACTTGTATTAGTGTGGAAAAACCACTTTTCGCACTTGTGTTAGTGTTGAAAAACCACTTTTTGCACTTGTGTTGGTGCAGGAAACCACTTTCGCACTTGTATTAGTGTGGAAAACCACTTTTCGCACTTGTGTTAGTGTTGAAAAACCACTTTTCGCACTTGTGTTAGTGTTGAAAAACCACTTTTCGCACTTGTGTTAGTGTTGAAAAACCACTTTTCGCACTTGTGTTGGTGCAGGAAACCACTTTTGCACTTGTATTAGTGTGGAACAAACACTTTTCGCACTTGTGTTAGTGTTGAAAAACCACTTTTCGCACTTGTGTTAGTGTTGAAAAACCACTTTTCGCACTTGTGTTAGTGTTGAAAAACCACTTTTCGCACTTGTGTTGGTGCAGGAAACCACTTTTGCACTTGTATTAGTGTGGAAAAACCACTTTTCGCACTTGTGTTAGTGTTGAAAAACCACTTTTCGCACTTGTGTTAGTGTTGAAAAACCACTTTTCGCACTTGTGTTGGTGCAGGAAACCACTTTTGCACTTGTATTAGTGTGGAAAAAACACTTTTCGCACTTGTGTTAGTGTTGAAAAACCACTTTTCGCACTTGTGTTAGTGTTGAAAAACCACTTTTCGCACTTGTGTTAGTGTTCAAAAACCACTTTTCGCACTTGTGTTAGTGTTGAAAAACCACTTTTCGCACTTGTGTTTGTGCAGGAAACCACTTTTGCACTTGCATTAGTGTGGAAAAAACACTTTTCGCACTTGTGTTAGTGTTGAAAAAACACTTTTCGCACTTGTGTTAGTGTTGAAAAACTACTTTTCGCACTTGTGTTGGTGCAGGAAACCACTTTTGCAGTTGTATTAGTGTGGAAAAACACTTTTTGCACTTGTGTTAGTGTTGAAAAACCACTTTTCGCACTTGTGTTAGTGCTGAAAAACCACTTTTTGCACTTGTGTTAGTGTTGAAAAACCACTTTTTGCACTTGTGTTGGTGCAGGAAACCACTTTGGCACTTGTATTATTGTGGAAAAACCACTTTTCGCACTTGTGTTAGTGTTGAAAAACCATTTTTCGCACTTGTGTTAGTGTTTAAAAACCACTTTTCGCACTTGTGTTGGTGCAGGAAACCACTTTTGCACTTGTATTAGTGTGGAAAAAACACTTTTCGCACTTGTGTTAGTGTTGAAAAACCACTTTTTGCACTTGTGTTAGTGTTGAAAAACCACTTTTCGCACTTTTAGTGTTGAAAAACCACTTTTCGCACTTGTGTTAGTGTTGAAAAACCACTTTTCGCACTTGTGTTGGTGCAGGAAACCACTTTGGCACTTGTATTAGTGTGGAAAAACCACTTTTCGCACTTGTGTTAGTGTTGAAAAACCACTTTTCGCACTTGTGTTGGTGCAGGAAACCACTTTTGCAGTTGTATTCGTGTGGAAAAAACACTTTTCGCACTTGTGTTAGTGTTGAAAAACCACTTTTCGCACTTGTGTTAGTGTTGAAAAACCACTTTTTGCACTTGTGTTAGTGTTGAAAAACCACTTTTCGCACTTGTGTTGGTGCAGGAAACCACTTTGGCACTTGTATTAGTGTGGAAAAACCACTTTTCGCACTTGTGTTAGTGTTGAAAAACCACTTTTCGCACTTGTGTTAGTGTTTAAAAACCACTTTTCGCACTTGTGTTGGTGCAGGAAACCACTTTTGCACTTGTATTAGTGTGGAAAAACACTTTTCGCACTTGTGTTAGTGTTGAAAAACCACTTTTTGCACTTGTGTTAGTGTTGAAAAACCACTTTTCGCACTTGTGTTAGTGTTGAAAAACCACTTTTCGCACTTGTGTTGGTGCAGGAGACCACTTTTGCACTTGTATTAATGTGGAAAAACCACTTTTCGCACTTGTGTTAGTGTTGAAAAACCACTTTTTGCACTTGTGATAGTGTTGAAAAACCACTTTTCGCACTTGTGTTAATGTTGAAAAACCACTTTTCGCACTTGTGTTGGTGCAGGAAACCACTTTCGCACTTGTATTAGTGTGGAAAACCACTTTTCGCACTTGTGTTAGTGTTGAAAAACCACTTTTCGCACTTGTCTTAGTGTTGAAAAACCACTTTTCGCACTTGTGTTAGTGTTGAAAAACCACTTTTCGCACTTGTGTTGGTGCAGGAAACCACTTTTGCACTTGTATTAGTGTGGAAAAAACACTTTTCGCACTTGTGTTAGTGTTGAAAAACCACTTTTCGCACTTGTGTTAGTGTTGAAAAACCACTACCACTTTTCGCACTTGTGTTAGTGTTGAAAAACCACTTTTCGCACTTGTGTTAGTGTTTAAAAACCACTTTCGCACTTGTGTTGGTGCAGGAAACCACTTTTGCACTTGTATTAGTGTGGAAAAAACACTTTTCGCACTTGTGTTAGTGTTGAAAACCACTTTTTGCACTTGCGTTAGTGTTGAAAAACCACTTTTCGCACTTTTAGTGTTTAAAAACCACTTTTCGCACTTGTGTTAGTGTGGAAAAACCACTTTCGCACTTGTGTTGTGCAGGAAACCACTTTGGCACTTGTATTAGTGTGGAAAAAACCACTTTCGCACTTGTGTTAGTGTTGAAAAACCACTTTTCGCACTTGTGTTGGTGCAGGAAACCACTTTTGCAGTTGTATTCGTGTGGAAAAAACACTTTTCGCACTTGTGTTAGTGTTGAAAAACCACTTTTCGCACTTGTGTTAGTGTTGAAAAACCACTTTTTGCACTTGTGTTAGTGTTGAAAAACCACTTTTCGCACTTGTGTTGTGCAGAGAAACCACTTTTGGCACTTGTATTAGTGTGGAAAAACCACTTTTCGCACTTGTGTTAGTGTTGAAAAACCACTTTTCGCACTCGTGTTGGTGCAGGAAAACACTTTTGCACTTGTATTAGTGTGGAAAAACCATTTTTCGCACATGTGTTAGTGTTGAAAAACCACTTTTCGCACTTGTGTTAGAGTTGAAAAACCACTTTTCGCACTTGTGTTAGTGATGAAAAACCACTTTTCGCACTTGTGTTGGTGCAGGAAACCACTTTTGCACTTGTATTAGTGTGGAAAAAACACTTTTCGCACTTGTGTTAGTGTTGAAAAACCACTTTTCGCACTTGTGTTGGTGCAGGAAACCACCTTTGCACTTGTATTAGTGTGGAAAAAACACTTTTCGCACTTGTGTTAGTGTTGAAAAACCACTTTTCGCACTTGTGTTAGTGTTGAAAAACCACTTTTCGCACTTGTGTTAGTGTTGAAAAACCACTTTTCGCACTTGTGTTGGTGCAGGAAACCACTTTTGCACTCGTATTAGTGTTGAAAAACCACTTTTCGCACTTGTGTTAGTGTTGAAAAACCACTTTTTGCACTTGTGTTAGTGTTGAAAAACCACTTTTCGCACTTGTGTTAGTGTTGAAAAACCACTTTTCGCACTTGTGTTGGTGCAGGAAACCACTTTGGCACTTGTATTAGTGTGGAAAAACCACTTTTCGCACTTGTGTTAGTGTTGAAAAACCACTTTTCGCACTTGTGTTAGTGATGAAAAACCACTTTTCGCACTTGTGTTGGTGCAGGAAACCACTTTTGCAGTTGTATTAGTGTGGAAAAAACACTTTTCGCATTTGTGTTAGTGTTGAAAAACCACTTTTCGCACTTGTGTTAGTGTTGAAAAACCACTTTTTGCACTTGTGTTAGTGTTGAAAAACCACTTTTCGCACTTGTGTTGGTGCAGGAAACCACTTTGGCACTTGTATTAGTGTGGAAAAACCACTTTTCGCACTTGTGTTAGTGTTGAAAAACCACTTTTCGCACTTGTGTTAGTGTTTAAAAACCACTTTTCGCACTTGTGTCCGTGCAGGAAACCACTTTTGCACTTGTATTAGTGTGGAAAAAACACTTTTCGCACTTGTGTTAGTGTTGCAAAACCACTTTTTGCACTTGTGTTAGTGTTGAAAAACCACTTTTCGCACTTGTGTTAGTGTTGAAAAACCACTTTTCGCACTTGTGTTGGAGCAGGAGACCACTTTTGCACTTGTATTAGTGTGGAAAAACCACTTTTCGCACTTGTGTTAGTGTTGAAAAACCACTTTTTGCACTTGTGATAGTGTTGAAAAACCACTTTTCGCACTTGTGTTAATGTTGAAAAACCACTTTTCGCACTTGTGTTGGTGCCGGAAACCACTTTCACACTTGTATTAGTGTGGAAAACCACTTTTCGCACTTGTGTTAGTGTTGAAAAACCACTTTTCGCACTTGTGTTAGTGTTGAAAAACCACTTTTCGCACTTGTGTTAGTGTTGAAAAACCACTTTTCGCACTTGTGTTGGTGCAGGAAACCACTTTTGCACTTGTATTAGTGTGGAAAAAACACTTTTCGCACTTGTGTTAGTGTTGAAAAACCACTTTTCGCACTTGTGTTAGTGTTGAAAAACCACTTTTCGCACTTGTGTTAGTGTTGACAAACCACTTTTCGCAGTTGTGTTGGTGCAGGAAACCACTTTTGCACTTGTATTAGTGTGGAAAAACCACTTTTCGCACTTGTGTTAGTGTTGAAAAACCACTTTTCGCACTTGTGTTAGTGTGGAAAAAACACTTTTCGCACTTGTGTTAGTGTTGAAAAACCACTTTTCGCACTTGTGTTGGTGCAGGAAACCACCTTTGCACTTGTGTTAGTGTTGAAAAACCACTTTTCGCACTTGTGTTGGTGCAGGAAACCACTTTGGCACTTGTATTAGTGTGGAAAAACCACTTTTCGCACTTGTGTTAGTGTTGAAAAACCACTTTTCGCACTTGTGTTAATGTTGAAAAACCACTTTTCGCACTTGTGTTGGTGCAGGAAACCACTTTTGCACTCGTATTAGTGTGGAAAAACCACTTTTCGCACTTGTGTTAGTGTTGAAAAACCACTTTTCGCACTTGTGTTAGTGTTGAAAAACCACTTTTCGCACTTGTGTTGGTGCAGGAAACCACTTTTGCACTTGTATTAGTGTGGAAAAAACACTTTTTGCACTTGTGTTAGTGTTGAAAAAACACTTTTCACACTTGTGTTAGTGTTGAAAAACCACTTTTCGCACTTGTGTTAGTGTTGAAAAACCACTTTTCGCACTTGTGTTAATGTTGAAAAACCACTTTTCGCACTTGTGTTAGTGTTGAAAAACCACTTTTCGCACTTGTGTTGGTGCAGGAAACCACTTTTGCACTTGTATTAGTGTGGAAAAACCACTTTTCGCACTTGTGTTAGTGTTGAAAAACCACTTTTCGCACTTGTGTTAGTGTTGAAAAACCACTTTTCGCACTTGTGTTGGTGCAGGAAACCACTTTTGCACTTGTATTAGTGTGGAAAAAACACTTTTCGCACTTGTGTTAGTGTTGAAAAACCACTTTTCGCACTTGTGTTAGTGTTGAAAAACCACTTTTCGCACTTGTGTTGGTGCAGGAAACCACTTTTGCACTTGTATTAGTGTGGAAAAAACACTTTTCGCACTTGTGTTAGTGTTGAAAAACCACTTTTCGCACTTGTGTTAGTGTTGAAAAACCACTTTTCGCACTTGTGTTAGTGTTCAAAAACCACTTTTCGCACTTGTGTTAGTGTTGAAAAACCACTTTTCGCACTTGTGTTGGTGCAGGAAACCACTTTTGCAGTTGTATTAGTGTGGAAAAACACTTTTTGCACTTGTGTTAGTGTTGAAAAACCACTTTTCGCACTTATGTTAGTGTTGAAAAACCACTTTTTGCACTTGTGTTAGTGTTGAAAAACCACTTTTTGCACTTGTGTTGGTGCAGGAAACTACTTTGGCACTTGTATTATTGTGGAAAAACCACTTTTCGCACTTGTGTTAGTGTTGAAAAACCACTTTTCGCACTTGTGTTAGTGTTTAAAAACCACTTTTCGCACTTGTGTTGGTGCAGGAAACCACTTTTGCACTTGTATTAGTGTGGAAAAAACACTTTTCGCACTTGTGTTGGTGCAGGAAACCACTTTTGCAGTTGTATTCGTGTGGAAAAAACACTTTTCGCACTTGTGTTAGTGTTGAAAAACCACTTTTCGCACTTGTGTTAGTGTTGAAAAACCACTTTTTGCACTTGTGTTAGTGTTGAAAAACCACTTTTCGCACTTGTGTTGGTGCAGGAAACCACTTTGGCACTTGTATTAGTGTGGAAAAACCACTTTTCGCACTTGTGTTAGTGTTGAAAAACCACTTTTCGCACTTGTGTTAGTGTTTAAAAACCACTTTTCGCACTTGTGTTGGTGCAGGAAACCACTTTTGCACTTGTATTAGTGTGGAAAAACACTTTTCGCACTTGTGTTAGTGTTGAAAAACCACTTTTTGCACTTGTGTTAGTGTTGAAAAACCACTTTTCGCACTTGTGTTAGTGTTGAAAAACCACTTTTTGCACTTGTGTTGGTGCAGGAGACCACTTTTGCACTTGTATTAGTGTGGAAAAACCACTTTTCGCACTTGTGTTAGTGTTGAAAAACCACTTTTTGCACTTGTGATAGTGTTGAAAAACCACTTTTCGCACTTGTGTTAATGTTGAAAAACCACTTTTCGCACTTGTGTTGGTGCAGGAAACCACTTTCGCACTTGTATTAGTGTGGAAAACCACTTTTCGCACTTGTGTTAGTGTTGAAAAACCACTTTTAGCACTTGTGTTAGTGTTGAAAAACCACTTTTCGCACTTGTGTTAGTGTTGAAAAACCACTTTTCACACTTGTGTTGGTGCAGGAAACCACTTTTGCACTTGTATTAGTGTGGAACAAACACTTTTCGCACTTGTGTTAGTGTTGAAAAACCACTTTTCGCACTTGTGTTAGTGTTGAAAAACCACTTTTCGCACTTGTGTTAGTGTTGAAAAACCAATTTTCGCACTTGTGTTGGTGCAGGAAACCACTTTTGCACTTGTATTAGTGTGGAAAAAACCACTTTTCGCACTTGTGTTAGTGTTGAAAAACCACTTTTCACACTTGTGTTAGTGTTGAAAAACCACTTTTCGCACTTGTTTTGGTGCAGAAAACCACTTTTGCACTTGTATTAGTGTGGAAAAAACACTTTTCGCACTTGTGTTAGTGTTGAAAAACCACTTTTCGCACTTGTGTTAGTGTTGAAAAACCACTTTTGCACTTGTGTTAGTGTTGAAAAACCACTTTTTGCACTTGTGTTAGTGTTGAAAAACCACTTTTCGCACTTGTGTTAGTGTTGAAAAACCACTTTTCGCACTTGTGTTAGTGTTGACAAACCACTTTTCGCAGTTGTGTTGGTGCAGGAAACCACTTTTGCACTTGTATTAGTGTGGAAAAACCACTTTTCGCACTTGTGTTAGTGTTGAAAAACCACTTTTCGCACTTGTGTTAGTGTTGAAAAACCACTTTTCGCACTTGTGTTGGTGCAGGAAACCACCTTTGCACTTGTATTAGTGTGGAAAAAACACTTTTCGCACTTGTGTTGGTGCAGGAAACCACTTTGGCACTTGTATTAGTGTGGAAAAACCACTTTTCGCACTTGTGTTAGTGTTGAAAAACCACTTTTCGCACTTGTGTTGGTGCAGGAAACCACTTTTGCAGTTGTATTCGTGTGGAAAAAACACTTTTCGCACTTGTGTTAGTGTTGAAAAACCACTTTTCGCACTTGTGTTAGTGTTGAAAAACCACTTTTTGCACTTGTGTTAGTGTTGAAAAACCACTTTTCGCACTTGTGTTGGTGCAGGAAACCACTTTGGCACTTGTATTAGTGTGGAAAAACCACTTTTCGCACTTGTGTTAGTGTTGAAAAACCACTTTTCGCACTTGTGTTAGTGTTTAAAAACCACTTTTCGCACTTGTGTTGGTGCAGGAAACCACTTTGGCACTTGTATTAGTGTGGAAAAACCACTTTTGCACTTGTATTAGTGTGGAAAAAACACTTTTCGCACTTGTATTAGTGTGGAAAACCACTTTTCGCACTTGTGTTAGTGTTGAAAAACCACTTTTCGCACTTGTGTTAGTGTTGAAAAACCACTTTTCGCACTTGTGTTAGTGTTGAAAAACCACTTTTCGCACTTGTGTTGGTGCAGGAAACCACTTTTGCACTTGTATTAGTGTGGAAAAAACACTTTTCGCACTTGTGTTAGTGTTGAAAAACCACTTTTCGCACTTGTGTTAGTGTTGAAAAACCACTTTTCGCACTTGTGTTAGTGTTGACAAACCACTTTTCGCAGTTGTGTTGGTGCAGGAAACCACTTTTGCACTTGTATTAGTGTGGAAAAACCACTTTTCGCACTTGTGTTAGTGTTGAAAAACCACTTTTCGCACTTGTGTTAGTGTTGAAAAACCACTTTTCGCACTTGTGTTAGTGTTGAAAAACCACTTTTCGCACTTGTGTTGGTGCAGGAAACCACCTTTGCACTTGTATTAGTGTGGAAAAAACACTTTTCGCACTTGTGTTAGTGTTGAAAAACCACTTTTCGCACTTGTGTTAGTGTTGAAAAACCACTTTTCGCACTTGTGTTAGTGTTGAAAAACCACTTTTCGCACTTGTGTTAATGTTGAAAAACCACTTTTCGCACTTGTGTTGGTGCAGGAAACCACTTTTGCACTCGTATTAGTGTGGAAAAACCACTTTTCGCACTTGTGTTAGTGTTGAAAAACCACTTTTCGCACTTGTGTTGGTGCAGGAAACCACTTTTGCACTTGTATTAGTGTGGAAAAAACACTTTTTGCACTTGTGTTAGTGTTGAAAAAACACTTTTCACACTTGTGTTAGTGTTGAAAAACCACTTTTCGCACTTGTGTTAGTGTTGAAAAACCACTTTTCGCACTTGTGTTAGTGTTGAAAAACCACTTTTCGCACTTGTGTTAGTGTTGAAAAACCACTTTTCGCACTTGTGTTGGTGCAGGAAACCACTTTTGCACTTGTATTAGTGTGGAAAAACCACTTTTCGCACTTGTGTTAGTGTTGAAAAACCACTTTTCGCACTTGTGTTGGTGCAGGAAACCACTTTTCGCACTTGTGTTGGTGCAGGAAACCACTTTTGCACTTGTATTAGTGTGGAAAAAACACTTTTCGCACTTGTGTTAGTGTTGAAAAACCACTTTTCGCACTTGTGTTAGTGTTGAAAAACCACTTTTCGCACTTGTGTTAGTGTTCAAAAACCACTTTTCGCACTTGTGTTAGTGTTGAAAAACCACTTTTCGCACTTGTGTTTGTGCAGGAAACCACTTTTGCACTTGCATTAGTGTGGAAAAAACACTTTTCGCACTTGTGTTAGTGTTGAAAAAACACTTTTCGCACTTGTGTTAGTGTTGAAAAACTACTTTTCGCACTTGTGTTGGTGCAGGAAACCACTTTTGCAGTTGTATTAGTGTGGAAAAACACTTTTTGCACTTGTGTTAGTGTTGAAAAACCACTTTTCGCACTTGTGTTAGTGTTGAAAAACCACTTTTTGCACTTGTGTTAGTGTTGAAAAACCACTTTTTGCACTTGTGTTGGTGCAGGAAACCACTTTGGCACTTGTATTATTGTGGAAAAACCACTTTTCGCACTTGTGTTAGTGTTGAAAAACCACTTTTCGCACTTGTGTTAGTGTTTAAAAACCACTTTTCGCACTTGTGTTGGTGCAGGAAACCACTTTTGCACTTGTATTAGTGTGGAAAAAACACTTTTCGCACTTGTGTTAGTGTTGAAAAACCACTTTTTGCACTTGTGTTAGTGTTGAAAAACCACTTTTCGCACTTTTAGTGTTGAAAAACCACTTTTCGCACTTGTGTTAGTGTTGAAAAACCACTTTTCGCACTTGTGTTGGTGCAGGAAACCACTTTGGCACTTGTATTAGTGAGGAAAAACCACTTTTCGCACTTGTGTTAGTGTTGAAAAACCACTTTTCGCACTTGTGTTGGTGCAGGAAACCACTTTTGCAGTTGTATTCGTGTGGAAAAAACACTTTTTGCACTTGTGTTAGTGTTGAAAAACCACTTTTCACACTTGTGTTAGTGTTGAAAAACCACTTTTTGCACTTGTGTTAGTGTTGAAAAACCACTTTTCGCACTTGTGTTGGTGCAGGAAACCACTTTGGCACTTGTATTAGTGTGGAAAAACCACTTTTCGCACTTTTGTTAGTGTTGAAAAACCACTTTTCGCACTTGTGTTAGTGTTTAAAAACCACTTTTCGCACTTGTGTTGGTGCAGGAAACCACTTTTGCACTTGTATTAGTGTGGAAAAACACTTTTCGCACTTGTGTTAGTGTTGAAAAACCACTTTTTGCACTTGTGTTAGTGTTGAAAAACCACTTTTCGCACTTGTGTTAGTGTGGAAAAACCACTTTCGCACTTGTGTTGGTGCAGGAGACCACTTTTGCACTTGTATTAGTGTGGAAAAACCACTTTTCGCACTTGTGTTAGTGTTGAAAAACCACTTTTTGCACTTGTGTTGGTGCAGGAAACCACTTTCGCACTTGTATTAGTGTGGAAAACCACTTTTCGCACTTGTGTTAGTGTTGAAAAACCACTTTTCGCACTTGTGTTAGTGTTGAAAAACACTTTTCGCACTTGTGTTAGTGTTGAAAAACCACTTTTCGCACTTGTGTTGGTGCAGGAAACCACTTTTGCACTTGTATTAGTGTGGAACAAACACTTTTCGCACTTGTGTTAGTGTTGAAAAACCACTTTTCGCACTTGTGTTAGTGTTGAAAAACCACTTTTCGCACTTGTGTTAGTGTTGAAAAACCAATTTTCGCACTTGTGTTGGTGCAGGAAACCACTTTTGCACTGTATTAGTGTGGAAAAACCACTTTTCGCACTTGTGTTAGTGTTGAAAAACCACTTTTCACACTTGTGTTAGTGTTGAAAAACCACTTTCGCACTTGTTTTGGTGCAGAAAACCACTTTTGCACTTGTATTAGTGTGGAAAAAACACTTTTCGCACTTGTGTTAGTGTTGAAAAACCACTTTTAGCACTTGTGTTAGTGTTGAAAAACCACTGCACTTGTGTTAGTGTTGAAAAACCACTTTTCGCACTCGTGTTGGTGCAGGAAAACACTTTTGCACTTGTATTAGTGTGGAAAAACCATTTTTCGCACATGTGTTAGTGTTGAAAAACCACTTTTCGCACTTGTGTTAGAGTTGAAAAACCACTTTTGGCACTTGTGTTAGTGATGAAAAACCACTTTTCGCACTTGTGTTGGTGCAGTAAACCACTTTTGCACTTGTATTAGTGTGGAAAAAACACTTTTTGCACTTGTGTTAGTGTTGAAAAACCACTTTTCGCACTTGTGTTAGTGTTGAAAAACCACTTTCCGCACTAGTGTTGGTGCAGGAAACCACTTTTGCACTTGTATTAGTGTGGAAAAAACACTTTTCACACTTGTGTTAGTGTTGAAAAACCACTTTTCGCACTTGTGTTAGTGTTGAAAAACCACTTTTCGCACTTGTGTTAGTGTTGAAAAACCACTTTTCGCACTTGTGTTGGTGCAGGAAACCACTTTTGCACTTGTATTAGTGTGGAAAAACCACTTTTCGCACTTGTGTTAGTGTTGAAAAACCACTTTTCGCACTTGTGTTAGTGTTGAAAAACCACTTTTTGCACTTGTGTTGGTGCAGGAAACCACTTTTGCACTTGTATTAGTGTGGAAAAAAACACTTTTCGCACTTGTGTTAGTGTTGAAAAACCACTTTTCGCACTTGTGTTAGTGTTGAAAAACCACTTTTCGCACTTGTGTTAGTGTTGAAAAACCACTTTTCGCACTTGTGTTGGTGCAGGAAACCACTTTTGCACTTGTATTAGTGTAGAAAAACCACTTTTCGCACTTGTGTTAGTGTTGAAAAACCACTTTTTGCACTTGTGTTAGTGTTGAAAAACCACTTTTCGCACTTGTGTTGGTGCAGGAAACCACTTTTGCACTTGTATTAGTGTGGAAAAAACACTTTTCGCACTTGTGTTAGTGTTGAAAAACCACTTTTCGCACTTGTGATAGTGTTGAAAAACCACTTTTCGCACTTGTGTTAGTGTTGAAAAACCACTTTTCGCACTTGTGTTAGTGTTGAAAAACCACTTTTCGCACTTGTGTTAGTGTTGAAAAACCACTTTTCGCACTTGTGTTAGTGTTGAAAAACCACTTTTCGCACTTGTGTTAGTGTTGAAAAACCACTTTTCGCACTTGTGTTGGTGCAGGAAACCACTTTTGCACTTGTATTAGTGTGGAAAAACCACTTTTCGCACTTGTGTTAGTGTTGAAAAACCACTTTTCGCACTTGTGTTAGTGTTGAAAAACCACTTTTCGCACTTGTGTTGGTGCAGGAAACCACTTTTGCACTTGTATTAGTGTGGAAAAAACACTTTTCGCACTTGTGTTAGTGTTGAAAAACCACTTTTCGCACTTGTGTTAGTGTTGAAAAACCACTTTTCGCACTTGTGTTAGTGTTCAAAAACCACTTTTCGCACTTGTGTTAGTGTTGAAAAACCACTTTTCGCACTTGTGTTTGTGCAGGAAACCACTTTTGCACTTGCATTAGTGTGGAAAAAACACTTTTCGCACTTGTGTTAGTGTTGAAAAAACACTTTTCGCACTTGTGTTAGTGTTGAAAAACTACTTTTCGCACTTGTGTTGGTGCAGGAAACCACTTTTGCAGTTGTATTAGTGTGGAAAAACACTTTTTGCACTTGTGTTAGTGTTGAAAAACCACTTTTCGCACTTGTGTTAGTGTTGAAAAACCACTTTTTGCACTTGTGTTAGTGTTGAAAAACCACTTTTTGCACTTGTGTTGGTGCAGGAAACCACTTTGGCACTTGTATTATTGTGGAAAAACCACTTTTCGCACTTGTGTTAGTGTTGAAAAACCACTTTTCGCACTTGTGTTAGTGTTTAAAAACCACTTTTCGCACTTGTGTTGGTGCAGGAAACCACTTTTGCACTTGTATTAGTGTGGAAAAAACACTTTTCGCACTTGTGTGAGTGTTGAAAAACCACTTTTTGCACTTGTGTTAGTGTTGAAAAACCACTTTTCGCACTTTTAGTGTTGAAAAACCACTTTTCGCACTTGTGTTAGTGTTGAAAAACCACTTTTCGCACTTGTGTTGGTGCAGGAAACCACTTTGGCACTTGTATTAGTGTGGAAAAACCACTTTTCGCACTTGTGTTAGTGTTGAAAAACCACTTTTCGCACTTGTGTTGGTGCAGGAAACCACTTTTGCAGTTGTATTCGTGTGGAAAAAACACTTTTCGCACTTGTGTTAGTGTTGAAAAACCACTTTTCGCACTTGTGTTAGTGTTGAAAAACCACTTTTTGCACTTGTGTTAGTGTTGAAAAACCACTTTTCGCACTTGTGTTGGTGCAGGAAACCACTTTGGCACTTGTATTAGTGTGGAAAAAACCACTTTTCGCACTTGTGTTAGTGTTGAAAAACCACTTTTCGCACTTGTGTTAGTGTTTAAAAACCACTTTTCGCACTTGTGTTGGTGCAGGAAACCACTTTTGCACTTGTATTAGTGTGGAAAAACACTTTTCGCACTTGTGTTAGTGTTGAAAAACCACTTTTTGCACTTGTGTTAGTGTTGAAAAACCACTTTTCGCACTTGTGTTAGTGTTGAAAAACCACTTTTCGCACTTGTGTTGGTGCAGGAGACCACTTTTGCACTTGTATTAGTGTGGAAAAACCACTTTTCGCACTTGTGTTAGTGTTGAAAAACCACTTTTTGCACTTGTGTTGGTGCAGGAAACCACTTTCGCACTTGTATTAGTGTGGAAAACCACTTTTCGCACTTGTGTTAGTGTTGAAAAACCACTTTTCGCACTTGTGTTAGTGTTGAAAAACCACTTTTCGCACTTGTGTTAGTATTGAAAAACCACTTTTCGCACTTGTGTTGGTGCAGGAAACCACTTTTGCACTTGTATTAGTGTGGAACAAACACTTTTCGCACTTGTGTTAGTGTTGAAAAACCACTTTTCGCACTTGTGTTAGTGTTGAAAAACCACTTTTCGCACTTGTGTTAGTGTTGAAAAACCAATTTTCGCACTTGTGTTGGTGCAGGAAACCACTTTTGCACTTGTATTAGTGTGGAAAAACCACTTTTCGCACTTGTGTTAGTGTTGAAAAACCACTTTTCACACTTGTGTTAGTGTTGAAAAACCACTTTTCGCACTTGTGTTAGTGTTGAAAAACCACTTTTCGCACTTGTGTTAGTGTTGAAAAACCAATTTTCGCACTTGTGTTGGTGCAGGAAACCACTTTTGCACTTGTATTAGTGTGGAAAAACCACTTTTCGCACTTGTGTTAGTGTTGAAAAACCACTTTTCACACTTGTGTTAGTGTTGAAAAACCACTTTTCGCACTTGTTTTGGTGCAGAAAACCACTTTTGCACTTGTATTAGTGTGGAAAAAACACTTTTCGCACTTGTGTTAGTGTTGAAAAACCACTTTTAGCACTTGTGTTAGTGTTGAAAAACCACTTTTCGCACTTGTGTTAGTGTTGAAAAACCACTTTTCGCACTCGTGTTGGTGCAGGAAAACACTTTTGCACTTGTATTAGTGTGGAAAAACCATTTTTCGCACATGTGTTAGTGTTGAAAAACCACTTTTCGCACTTGTGTTAGAGTTGAAAAACCACTTTTGGCACTTGTGTTAGTGATGAAAAACCACTTTTCGCACTTGTGTTGGTGCAGTAAACCACTTTTGCACTTGTATTAGTGTGGAAAAAACACTTTTTGCACTTGTGTTAGTGTTGAAAAACCACTTTTCGCACTTGTGTTAGTGTTGAAAAACCACTTTCCGCACTAGTGTTGGTGCAGGAAACCACTTTTGCACTTGTATTAGTGTGGAAAAAACACTTTTCACACTTGTGTTAGTGTTGAAAAACCACTTTTCGCACTTGTGTTAGTGTTGAAAAACCACTTTTCGCACTTGTGTTAGTGTTGAAAAACCACTTTTCGCACTTGTGTTGGTGCAGGAAACCACTTTTGCACTTGTATTAGTGTGGAAAAACCACTTTTCGCACTTGTGTTAGTGTTGAAAAACCACTTTTCGCACTTGTGTTAGTGTTGAAAAACCACTTTTTGCACTTGTGTTGGTGCAGGAAACCACTTTTGCACTTGTATTAGTGTGGAAAAAACACTTTTCGCACTTGTGTTAGTGTTGAAAAACCACTTTTCGCACTTGTGTTAGTGTTGAAAAACCACTTTTCGCACTTGTGTTAGTGTTGAAAAACCACTTTTCGCACTTGTGTTGGTGCAGGAAACCACTTTTGCACTTGTATTAGTGTAGAAAAACCACTTTTCGCACTTGTGTTAGTGTTGAAAAACCACTTTTTGCACTTGTGTTAGTGTTGAAAAACCACTTTTCGCACTTGTGTTGGTGCAGGAAACCACTTTTGCACTTGTATTAGTGTGGAAAAAACACTTTTCGCACTTGTGTTAGTGTTGAAAAACCACTTTTCGCACTTGTGATAGTGTTGAAAAACCACTTTTCGCACTTGTGTTAGTGTTGAAAAACCACTTTTCGCACTTGTGTTAGTGTTGAAAAACCACTTTTCGCACTTGTGTTAGTGTTGAAAAACCACTTTTCGCACTTGTGTTAGTGTTGAAAAACCACTTTTCGCACTTGTGTTAGTGTTGAAAAACCACTTTTCGCACTTGTGTTGGTGCAGGAAACCACTTTTGCACTTGTATTAGTGTGGAAAAACCACTTTTCGCACTTGTGTTAGTGTTGAAAAACCACTTTTCGCACTTGTGTTAGTGTTGAAAAACCACTTTTCGCACTTGTGTTGGTGCAGGAAACCACTTTTGCACTTGTATTAGTGTGGAAAAAACACTTTTCGCACTTGTGTTAGTGTTGAAAAACCACTTTTCGCACTTGTGTTAGTGTTGAAAAACCACTTTTCGCACTTGTGTTAGTGTTCAAAAACCACTTTTCGCACTTGTGTTAGTGTTGAAAAACCACTTTTCGCACTTGTGTTTGTGCAGGAAACCACTTTTGCACTTGCATTAGTGTGGAAAAAACACTTTTCGCACTTGTGTTAGTGTTGAAAAAACACTTTTCGCACTTGTGTTAGTGTTGAAAAACTACTTTTCGCACTTGTGTTGGTGCAGGAAACCACTTTTGCAGTTGTATTAGTGTGGAAAAACACTTTTTGCACTTGTGTTAGTGTTGAAAAACCACTTTTCGCACTTGTGTTAGTGTTGAAAAACCACTTTTTGCACTTGTGTTAGTGTTGAAAAACCACTTTTTGCACTTGTGTTGGTGCAGGAAACCACTTTGGCACTTGTATTATTGTGGAAAAACCACTTTTCGCACTTGTGTTAGTGTTGAAAAACCACTTTTCGCACTTGTGTTAGTGTTTAAAAACCACTTTTCGCACTTGTGTTGGTGCAGGAAACCACTTTTGCACTTGTATTAGTGTGGAAAAAACACTTTTCGCACTTGTGTGAGTGTTGAAAAACCACTTTTTGCACTTGTGTTAGTGTTGAAAAACCACTTTTCGCACTTTTAGTGTTGAAAAACCACTTTTCGCACTTGTGTTAGTGTTGAAAAACCACTTTTCGCACTTGTGTTGGTGCAGGAAACCACTTTGGCACTTGTATTAGTGTGGAAAAACCACTTTTCGCACTTGTGTTAGTGTTGAAAAACCACTTTTCGCACTTGTGTTGGTGCAGGAAACCACTTTTGCAGTTGTATTCGTGTGGAAAAAACACTTTTCGCACTTGTGTTAGTGTTGAAAAACCACTTTTCGCACTTGTGTTAGTGTTGAAAAACCACTTTTTGCACTTGTGTTAGTGTTGAAAAACCACTTTTCGCACTTGTGTTGGTGCAGGAAACCACTTTGGCACTTGTATTAGTGTGGAAAAACCACTTTTCGCACTTGTGTTAGTGTTGAAAAACCACTTTTCGCACTTGTGTTAGTGTTTAAAAACCACTTTTCGCACTTGTGTTGGTGCAGGAAACCACTTTTGCACTTGTATTAGTGTGGAAAAACACTTTTCGCACTTGTGTTAGTGTTGAAAAACCACTTTTTGCACTTGTGTTAGTGTTGAAAAACCACTTTTCGCACTTGTGTTAGTGTTGAAAAACCACTTTTCGCACTTGTGTTGGTGCAGGAGACCACTTTTGCACTTGTATTAGTGTGGAAAAACCACTTTTCGCACTTGTGTTAGTGTTGAAAAACCACTTTTTGCACTTGTGTTGGTGCAGGAAACCACTTTCGCACTTGTATTAGTGTGGAAAACCACTTTTCGCACTTGTGTTAGTGTTGAAAAACCACTTTTCGCACTTGTGTTAGTGTTGAAAAACCACTTTTCGCACTTGTGTTAGTATTGAAAAACCACTTTTCGCACTTGTGTTGGTGCAGGAAACCACTTTTGCACTTGTATTAGTGTGGAACAAACACTTTTCGCACTTGTGTTAGTGTTGAAAAACCACTTTTCGCACTTGTGTTAGTGTTGAAAAACCACTTTTCGCACTTGTGTTAGTGTTGAAAAACCAATTTTCGCACTTGTGTTGGTGCAGGAAACCACTTTTGCACTTGTATTAGTGTGGAAAAACCACTTTTCGCACTTGTGTTAGTGTTGAAAAACCACTTTTCACACTTGTGTTAGTGTTGAAAAACCACTTTTCGCACTTGTTTTGGTGCAGAAAACCACTTTTGCACTTGTATTAGTGTGGAAAAAACACTTTTCGCACTTGTGTTAGTGTTGAAAAACCACTTTTAGCACTTGTGTTAGTGTTGAAAAACCACTTTTCGCACTTGTGTTAGTGTTGAAAAACCACTTTTCGCACTCGTGTTGGTGCAGGAAAACACTTTTGCACTTGTATTAGTGTGGAAAAACCATTTTTCGCACATGTGTTAGTGTTGAAAAACCACTTTTCGCACTTGTGTTAGAGTTGAAAAACCACTTTTCGCACTTGTGTTAGTGATGAAAAACCACTTTTCGCACTTGTGTTGGTGCAGTAAACCACTTTTGCACTTGTATTAGTGTGGAAAAAACACTTTTCGCACTTGTGTTAGTGTTGAAAAACCACTTTTCGCACTTGTGTTAGTGTTGAAAAACCACTTTTCGCACTTGTGTTAGTGTTGAAAAACCACTTTCCGCACTAGTGTTGGTGCAGGAAACCACTTTTGCACTTGTATTAGTGTGGAAAAAACACTTTTCACACTTGTGTTAGTGTTGAAAAACCACTTTTCGCACTTGTGTTAGTGTTGAAAAACCACTTTTCGCACTTGTGTTAGTGTTGAAAAACCACTTTTCGCACTTGTGTTGGTGCAGGAAACCACTTTTGCACTTGTATTAGTGTGGAAAAACCACTTTTCGCACTTGTGTTAGTGTTGAAAAACCACTTTTCGCACTTGTGTTAGTGTTGAAAAACCACTTTTTGCACTTGTGTTGGTGCAGGAAACCACTTTTGCACTTGTATTAGTGTGGAAAAAACACTTTTCGCACTTGTGTTAGTGTTGAAAAACCACTTTTCGCACTTGTGTTAGTGTTGAAAAACCACTTTTCGCACTTGTGTTAGTGTTGAAAAACCACTTTTCGCACTTGTGTTGGTGCAGGAAACCACTTTTGCACTTGTATTAGTGTAGAAAAACCACTTTTCGCACTTGTGTTAGTGTTGAAAAACCACTTTTTGCACTTGTGTTAGTGTTGAAAAACCACTTTTCGCACTTGTGTTGGTGCAGGAAACCACTTTTGCACTTGTATTAGTGTGGAAAAAACACTTTTCGCACTTGTGTTAGTGTTGAAAAACCACTTTTCGCACTTGTGATAGTGTTGAAAAACCACTTTTCGCACTTGTGTTAGTGTTGAAAAACCACTTTTCGCACTTGTGTTAGTGTTGAAAAACCACTTTTCGCACTTGTGTTAGTGTTGAAAAACCACTTTTCGCACTTGTGTTAGTGTTGAAAAACCACTTTTCGCACTTGTGTTAGTGTTGAAAAACCACTTTTCGCACTTGTGTTGGTGCAGGAAACCACTTTTGCACTTGTATTAGTGTGGAAAAACCACTTTTCGCACTTGTGTTAGTGTTGAAAAACCACTTTTCGCACTTGTGTTAGTGTTGAAAAACCACTTTTCGCACTTGTGTTGGTGCAGGAAACCACTTTTGCACTTGTATTAGTGTGGAAAAAACACTTTTCGCACTTGTGTTAGTGTTGAAAAACCACTTTTCGCACTTGTGTTAGTGTTGAAAAACCACTTTTCGCACTTGTGTTAGTGTTCAAAAACCACTTTTCGCACTTGTGTTAGTGTTGAAAAACCACTTTTCGCACTTGTGTTTGTGCAGGAAACCACTTTTGCACTTGCATTAGTGTGGAAAAAACACTTTTCGCACTTGTGTTAGTGTTGAAAAAACACTTTTCGCACTTGTGTTAGTGTTGAAAAACTACTTTTCGCACCTGTGTTGGTGCAGGAAACCACTTTTGCAGTTGTATTAGTGTGGAAAAACACTTTTTGCACTTGTGTTAGTGTTGAAAAACCACTTTTCGCACTTGTGTTAGTGTTGAAAAACCACTTTTTGCACTTGTGTTAGTGTTGAAAAACCACTTTTTGCACTTGTGTTGGTGCAGGAAACCACTTTGGCACTTGTATTATTGTGGAAAAACCACTTTTCGCACTTGTGTTAGTGTTGAAAAACCACTTTTCGCACTTGTGTTAGTGTTTAAAAACCACTTTTCGCACTTGTGTTGGTGCAGGAAACCACTTTTGCACTTGTATTAGTGTGGAAAAAACACTTTTCGCACTTGTGTTAGTGTTGAAAAACCACTTTTTGCACTTGCGTTAGTGTTGAAAAACCACTTTTCGCACTTTTAGTGTTGAAAAACCACTTTTCGCACTTGTGTTAGTGTTGAAAAACCACTTTTCGCACTTGTGTTGGTGCAGGAAACCACTTTGGCACTTGTATTAGTGTGGAAAAACCACTTTTCGCACTTGTGTTAGTGTTGAAAAACCACTTTTCGCACTTGTGTTGGTGCAGGAAACCACTTTTGCAGTTGTATTCGTGTGGAAAAAACACTTTTCGCACTTGTGTTAGTGTTGAAAAACCACTTTTCGCACTTGTGTTAGTGTTGAAAAACCACTTTTTGCACTTGTGTTAGTGTTGAAAAACCACTTTTCGCACTTGTGTTGGTGCAGGAAACCACTTTGGCACTTGTATTAGTGTGGAAAAACCACTTTTCGCACTTGTGTTAGTGTTGAAAAACCACTTTTCGCACTTGTGTTAGTGTTTAAAAACCACTTTTCGCACTTGTGTTGGTGCAGGAAACCACTTTTGCACTTGTATTAGTGTGGAAAAACACTTTTCGCACTTGTGTTAGTGTTGAAAAACCACTTTTTGCACTTGTGTTAGTGTTGAAAAACCACTTTTCGCACTTGTGTTAGTGTTGAAAAACCACTTTTCGCACTTGTGTTGGTGCAGGAGACCACTTTTGCACTTGTATTAGTGTGGAAAAACCACTTTTCGCACTTGTGTTAGTGTTGAAAAACCACTTTTTGCACTTGTGATAGTGTTGAAAAACCACTTTTCGCACTTGTGTTAATGTTGAAAAACCACTTTTCGCACTTGTGTTGGTGCAGGAAACCACTTTCGCACTTGTATTAGTGTGGAAAACCACTTTTCGCAGTTGTGTTAGTGTTGAAAAACCACTTTTCGCACTTGTGTTAGTGTTGAAAAACCACTTTTCGCACTTGTGTTAGTGTTGAAAAACCACTTTTCGCACTTGTGTTGGTGCAGGAAACCACTTTTGCACTTGTATTAGTGTGGAAAAAACACTTTTCGCACTTGTGTTAGTGTTGAAAAACCACTTTTCGCACTTGTGTTAGTGTTGAAAAACCACTTTTCGCACTTGTGTTAGTGTTGAAAAACCAATTTTCGCACTTGTGTTGGTGCAGGAAACCACATTTGCACTTGTATTAGTGTGGAAAAACCACTTTTCGCACTTGTGTTAGTGTTGAAAAACCACTTTTCACACTTGTGTTAGTGTTGAAAAACCACTTTTCGCACTTGTTTTGGTGTAGAAAACCACTTTTGCACTTGTATTAGTGTGGAAAAAACACTTTTCGCACTTGTGTTAGTGTTGAAAAACCACTTTTCGCACTTGTGTTAGTGTTGAAAAACCACTTTTCGCACTTGTGTTAGTGTTGAAAAACCACTTTTCGCACTCGTGTTGGTGCAGGAAAACACTTTTGCACTTGTATTAGTGTGGAAAAACCATTTTTCGCACATGTGTTAGTGTTGAAAAACCACTTTTCGCACTTGTGTTAGAGTTGAAAAACCACTTTTCGCACTTGTGTTAGTGATGAAAAACCACTTTTCGCACTTGTGTTGGTGCAGGAAACCACTTTTGCACTTGTATTAGTGTGGAAAAAACACTTTTCGCACTTGTGTTAGTGTTGAAAAACCACTTTTCGCACTTGTGTTAGTGTTGAAAAACCACTTTTCGCACTTGTGTTAGTGTTGAAAAACCACTTTCCGCACTAGTGTTGGTGCAGGAAACCACTTTTGCACTTGTATTAGTGTGGAAAAAACACTTTTCACACTTGTGTTAGTGTTGAAAAACCACTTTTCGCACTTGTGTTAGTGTTGAAAAACCACTTTTCGCACTTGTGTTAGTGTTGAAAAACCACTTTTCGCACTTGTGTTGGTGCAGGAAACCACTTTTGCACTTGTATTAGTGTGGAAAAACCACTTTTCGCACTTGTGTTAGTGTTGAAAAACCACTTTTCGCACTTCTGTTAGTGTTGAAAAACCACTTTTTGCACTTGTGTTGGTGCAGGAAACCACTTTTGCACTTGTATTAGTGTGGAAAAAACACTTTTCGCACTTGTGTTAGTGTTGTAAAACCACTTTTCGCACTTGTGTTAGTGTTGAAAAACCACTTTTCGCACTTGTGTTAGTGTTGAAAAACCACTTTTCGCACTTGTGTTGGTGCAGGAAACCACTTTTGCACTTGTATTAGTGTAGAAAAACCACTTTTCGCACTTGTGTTAGTGTTGAAAAACCACTTTTCGCACTTGTGTTAGTGTTGAAAAACCACTTTTCGCACTTGTGTTGGTGCAGGAAACCACTTTTGCACTTGTATTAGTGTGGAAAAAACACTTTTCGCACTTGTGTTAGTGTTGAAAAACCACTTTTCGCACTTGTGTTAGTGTTCAAAAACCACTTTTCGCACTTGTGTTAGTGTTGAAAAACCACTTTTCGCACTTGTGTTAGTGTTGAAAAACCACTTTTCGCACTTGTGTTTGTGCAGGAAACCACTTTTGCACTTGTATTAGTGTGGAAAAAACACTTTTCGCACTTGTGTTAGTGTTGAAAAAACACTTTTCGCACTTGTGTTAGTGTTGAAAAACTACTTTTCGCACTTGTGTTGGGGCAGGAAACCACTTTTGCAGTTGTATTAGTGTGGAAAAAATACTTTTCGCACTTGTGTTAGTGTTGAAAAACCACTTTTCACACTTCTGTTAGTGTTGAAAAACCACTTTTTGCACTTGTGTTAGTGTTGAAAAACCACTTTTCGCACTTGTGTTGGTGCAGGAAACCACTTTGGCAATTGTATTAGTGTGGAAAAACCACTTTTCGCACTTGTGTTATTGTTGAAAAACCACTTTTCGCACTTGTGTTAGTGTTTAAAAACCACTTTTCGCACTTGTGTTGGTGCAGGAAACCACTTTTGCACTTGTATTAGTGTGGAAAAAACACTTTTTCACTTGTGTTGGTGTTGCAAAACCACTTTTCGCACTTGTGTTGGTGCAGGAAACCACTTTTGCACTTGTATTAGTGTGGAAAAAACACTTTTTGCACTTGTGTTAGTGTTGAAAAAACACTTTTCACACTTGTGTTAGTGTTGAAAAACCACTTTTCGCACTTGTGTTAGTGTTGAAAAACCACTTTTCGCACTTGTGTTAGTGTTGAAAAACCAATTTTCGCACTTGTGTTGGTGCAGGAAACCACCTTTGCACTTGTATTAGTGTGGAAAAACCACTTTTCGCACTTGTGTTAGTGTTGAAAAACCACTTTTCACACTTGTGTTAGTGTTGAAAAACCACTTTTCGCACTTGTTTTGGTGCAGAAAACCACTTTTGCACTTGTATTAGTGTGGAAAAAACACTTTTCGCACTTGTGTTAGTGTTGAAAAACCACTTTTCGCACTTGTGTTAGTGTTGAAAAACCACTTTTCGCACTTGTGTTAGTGTTGAAAAACCACTTTTCGCACTCGTGTTGGTGCAGGAAAACACTTTTGCACTTGTATTAGTGTGGAAAAACCATTTTTCGCACATGTGTTAGTGTTGAAAAACCACTTTTCGCACTTGTGTTAGAGTTGAAAAACCACTTTTCGCACTTGTGTTAGTGATGAAAAACCACTTTTCGCACTTGTGTTGGTGCAGGAAACCACTTTTGCACTTGTATTAGTGTGGAAAAAACACTTTTCGCACTTGTGTTAGTGTTGAAAAACCACTTTTCGCACTTGTGTTAGTGTTGAAAAACCACTTTTCGCACTTGTGTTAGTGTTGAAAAACCACTTTCCGCACTAGTGTTGGTGCAGGAAACCACTTTTGCACTTGTATTAGTGTGGAAAAACCACTTTTCGCACTTGTGTTAGTGTTGAAAAACCACTTTTCGCACTTGTGTTAGTGTTGAAAAACCACTTTTCGCACTTGTGTTAGTGTTGAAAAACCACTTTTCGCACTCGTGTTGGTGCAGGAAAACACTTTTGCACTTGTATTAGTGTGGAAAAACCATTTTTCGCACATGTGTTAGTGTTGAAAAACCACTTTTCGCACTTGTGTTAGAGTTGAAAAACCACTTTTCGCACTTGTGTTAGTGATGAAAAACCACTTTTCGCACTTGTGTTGGTGCAGGAAACCACTTTTGCACTTGTATTAGTGTGGAAAAAACACTTTTCGCACTTGTGTTAGTGTTGAAAAACCACTTTTCGCACTTGTGTTAGTGTTGAAAAACCACTTTTCGCACTTGTGTTAGTGTTGAAAAACCACTTTCCGCACTAGTGTTGGTGCAGGAAACCACTTTTGCACTTGTATTAGTGTGGAAAAACCACTTTTCGCACTTGTGTTAGTGTTGAAAAACCACTTTTTGCACTTGTGATAGTGTTGAAAAACCACTTTTCGCACTTGTGTTAATGTTGAAAAACCACTTTTCGCACTTGTGTTGGTGCAGGAAACCACTTTCGCACTTGTATTAGTGTGGAAAACCACTTTTCGCAGTTGTGTTAGTGTTGAAAAACCACTTTTCGCACTTGTGTTAGTGTTGAAAAACCACTTTTCGCACTTGTGTTAGTGTTGAAAAACCACTTTTCGCACTTGTGTTGGTGCAGGAAACCACTTTTGCACTTGTATTAGTGTGGAAAAAACACTTTTCGCACTTGTGTTAGTGTTGAAAAACCACTTTTCGCACTTGTGTTAGTGTTGAAAAACCACTTTTCGCACTTGTGTTAGTGTTGAAAAACCAATTTTCGCACTTGTGTTGGTGCAGGAAACCACATTTGCACTTGTATTAGTGTGGAAAAACCACTTTTCGCACTTGTGTTAGTGTTGAAAAACCACTTTTCACACTTGTGTTAGTGTTGAAAAACCACTTTTCGCACTTGTGTTAGTGTTGAAAAACCACTTTTCGCACTCGTGTTGGTGCAGGAAAACACTTTTGCACTTGTATTAGTGTGGAAAAACCATTTTTCGCACATGTGTTAGTGTTGAAAAACCACTTTTCGCACTTGTGTTAGAGTTGAAAAACCACTTTTCGCACTTGTGTTAGTGATGAAAAACCACTTTTCGCACTTGTGTTGGTGCAGGAAACCACTTTTGCACTTGTATTAGTGTGGAAAAAACACTTTTCGCACTTGTGTTAGTGTTGAAAAACCACTTTTCGCACTTGTGTTAGTGTTGAAAAACCACTTTTCGCACTTGTGTTAGTGTTGAAAAACCACTTTCCGCACTAGTGTTGGTGCAGGAAACCACTTTTGCACTTGTATTAGTGTGGAAAAAACACTTTTCACACTTGTGTTAGTGTTGAAAAACCACTTTTCGCACTTGTGTTAGTGTTGAAAAACCACTTTTCGCACTTGTGTTAGTGTTGAAAAACCACTTTTCGCACTTGTGTTGGTGCAGGAAACCACTTTTGCACTTGTATTAGTGTGGAAAAACCACTTTTCGCACTTGTGTTAGTGTTGAAAAACATCTTTTCGCACTTCTGTTAGTGTTGAAAAACCACTTTTTGCACTTGTGTTGGTGCAGGAAACCACTTTTGCACTTGTATTAGTGTGGAAAAAACACTTTTCGCACTTGTGTTAGTGTTGTAAAACCACTTTTCGCACTTGTGTTAGTGTTGAAAAACCACTTTTCGCACTTGTGTTAGTGTTGAAAAACCACTTTTCGCACTTGTGTTGGTGCAGGAAACCACTTTTGCACTTGTATTAGTGTAGAAAAACCACTTTTCGCACTTGTGTTAGTGTTGAAAAACCACTTTTCGCACTTGTGTTAGTGTTGAAAAACCACTTTTCGCACTTGTGTTGGTGCAGGAAACCACTTTTGCACTTGTATTAGTGTGGAAAAAACACTTTTCGCACTTGTGTTAGTGTTGAAAAACCACTTTTCGCACTTGTGTTAGTGTTCAAAAACCACTTTTCGCACTTGTGTTAGTGTTGAAAAACCACTTTTCGCACTTGTGTTAGTGTTGAAAAACCACTTTTCGCACTTGTGTTTGTGCAGGAAACCACTTTTGCACTTGTATTAGTGTGGAAAAAACACTTTTCGCACTTGTGTTAGTGTTGAAAAAACACTTTTCGCACTTGTGTTAGTGTTGAAAAACTACTTTTCGCACTTGTGTTGGGGCAGGAAACCACTTTTGCAGTTGTATTAGTGTGGAAAAAATACTTTTCGCACTTGTGTTAGTGTTGAAAAACCACTTTTCGCACTTCTGTTAGTGTTGAAAAACCACTTTTTGCACTTGTGTTAGTGTTGAAAAACCACTTTTCGCACTTGTGTTGGTGCAGGAAACCACTTTGGCAATTGTATTAGTGTGGAAAAACCACTTTTCGCACTTGTGTTATTGTTGAAAAACCACTTTTCGCACTTGTGTTAGTGTTTAAAAACCACTTTTCGCACTTGTGTTGGTGCAGGAAACCACTTTTGCACTTGTATTAGTGTGGAAAAAACACTTTTTCACTTGTGTTGGTGTTGCAAAACCACTTTTCGCACTTGTGTTGGTGCAGGAAACCACTTTTGCACTTGTATTAGTGTGGAAAAAACACTTTTTGCACTTGTGTTAGTGTTGAAAAAACACTTTTCACACTTGTGTTAGTGTTGAAAAACCACTTTTCGCACTTGTGTTAGTGTTGAAAAACCACTTTTCGCACTTGTGTTAGTGTTGAAAAACCAATTTTCGCACTTGTGTTGGTGCAGGAAACCACCTTTGCACTTGTATTAGTGTGGAAAAACCACTTTTCGCACTTGTGTTAGTGTTGAAAAACCACTTTTCACACTTGTGTTAGTGTTGAAAAACCACTTTTCGCACTTGTTTTGGTGCAGAAAACCACTTTTGCACTTGTATTAGTGTGGAAAAAACACTTTTCGCACTTGTGTTAGTGTTGAAAAACCACTTTTCGCACTTGTGTTAGTGTTGAAAAACCACTTTTCGCACTTGTGTTAGTGTTGAAAAACCACTTTTCGCACTCGTGTTGGTGCAGGAAAACACTTTTGCACTTGTATTAGTGTGGAAAAACCATTTTTCGCACATGTGTTAGTGTTGAAAAACCACTTTTCGCACTTGTGTTAGAGTTGAAAAACCACTTTTCGCACTTGTGTTAGTGATGAAAAACCACTTTTCGCACTTGTGTTGGTGCAGGAAACCACTTTTGCACTTGTATTAGTGTGGAAAAAACACTTTTCGCACTTGTGTTAGTGTTGAAAAACCACTTTTCGCACTTGTGTTAGTGTTGAAAAACCACTTTTCGCACTTGTGTTAGTGTTGAAAAACCACTTTCCGCACTAGTGTTGGTGCAGGAAACCACTTTTGCACTTGTATTAGTGTGGAAAAAACACTTTTCACACTTGTGTTAGTGTTGAAAAACCACTTTTCGCACTTGTGTTAGTGTTGAAAAACCACTTTTCGCACTTGTGTTAGTGTTGAAAAACCACTTTTTGCACTTGTGTTGGTGCAGGAAACCACTTTTGCACTTGTATTAGCGTGGAAAAACCACTTTTCGCACTTGTGTTAGTGTTGAAAAACCACTTTTCGCACTTGTGTTAGTGTTGAAAAACCACTTTTTGCACTTGTGTTGGTGCAGGAAACCACTTTTGCACTTGTATTAGTGTGGAAAAAACACTTTTCGCACTTGTGTTAGTGTTGAAAAACCACTTTTCGCACTTGTGTTAGTGATGAAAAACCACTTTTCGCACTTGTGTTAGTGTTGAAAAACCACTTTTCGCACTTGTGTTGGTGCAGGAAACCACTTTTGCACTTGTATTAGTGTTGAAAAACCACTTTTCGCACTTGTGTTAGTGTTGAAAAACCACTTTTCGCACTTGTGTTAGTGTTGAAAAACCACTTTTCGCACTTGTGTTGGTGCAGGAAACCACTTTTGCACTTGTATTAGTGTGGAAAAACCACTTTTCGCACTTGTGTTAGTGTTGAAAAACCACTTTTCGCACTTGTGTTAGTGTTGAAAAACCACTTTTCGCACTTGTGTTGGTGCAGGAAACCACTTTTGCACTTGTATTAGTGTGGAAAAAACACTTTTCGCACTTGTGTTAGTGTTGAAAAACCACTTTTCGCACTTGTGTTAGTGTTGAAAAACCACTTTTCGCACTTGTGTTAGTGTTGAAAAACCACTTTTCGCACTTGTGTTAGTGTTGAAAAACCACTTTTCGCACTTGTGTTAGTGTTGAAAAACTACTTTTCGCACTTGTGTTGGTGCAGGAAACCACTTTTGCAGTTGTATTAGTGTGGAAAAAACACTTTTCGCACTTGTGTTAGTGTTGAAAAACCACTTTTCGCACTTGTGTTAGTGTTGAAAAACCACTTTTTGCACTTGTGTTAGTGTTGAAAAACCACTTTTTGCACTTGTGTTGGTGCAGGAAACCACTTTTCGCACTTGTGTTAGTGTGGAAAAACCACTTTTCGCACTTGTGTAAGTGTTGAAAAACCACTTTTCGCACTTGTGTTGGTGCAGGAAACCACTTTATCGCACTTGTATTAGTGTGGAAAAACCACTTTTCGCACTTGTGTTAGTGTTGAAAAACCACTTTTCGCACTTGTGTTAGTGTTTAAAAACCACTTTTCGCACTTGTGTTGGTGCAGGAAACCACTTTTGCACTTGTATTAGTGTGGAAAAAACACTTTTTGCACTTGTGTTAGTGTTGAAAAAACACTTTTCACACTTGTGTTAGTGTTGAAAAACCACTTTTCGCACTTGTGTTAGTGTTGAAAAACCACTTTTCGCACTTGTGTTAGTGTTGAAAAACCACTTTTCGCACTTGTGTTAGTGTGGAAAAACCACTTTTTGCACTTGTGTTAGTGTTGAAAAACCACTTTTTGCACTTGTGATAGTGTTGAAAAACCACTTTTCGCACTTGTGTTAATGTTGAAAAACCACTTTTCGCACTTGTGTTGGTGCAGGAAACCACTTTCGCACTTGTATTAGTGTGGAAAACCACTTTTCGCACTTGTGTTAGTGTTGAAAAACCACTTTTCGCACTTGTGTTAGTGTTGAAAAACCACTTTTCGCACTTGTGTTAGTGTTGAAAAACCACTTTTCGCACTGGTGTTGGTGCAGGAAACCACTTTTGCACTTGTATTAGTGTGGAAAAAACACTTTTCGCACTTGTGTTAGTGTTGAAAAACCACTTTTCGCACTTGTGTTAGTGTTGAAAAACCACTTTTCGCACTTGTGTTAGTGTTGAAAAACCACTTTTCGCACTTGTGTTGGTGCAGGAAACCACTTTTGCACTTGTATTAGTGTGGAAAAACCACTTTTGACACTTGTGTTAGTGTTGAAAAACCACTTTTCGCACTTGTGTTAGTGTTGAAAAACCACTTTTCGCACTTGTATTAGTGTTGAAAAACCACTTTTCGCACTTGTGTTGGTGCAGGAAACCACTTTTGCACTTGTATTAGTGTGGAAAAAACACTTTTCGCACTTGTATTAGTGTGGAAAAAACACTTTTCGCACTTGTGTTAGTGTTGAAAAACCAGTTTTCGCACTTGTGTTAGTGTTGAAAAACCACTTTTCGCACTTGTGTTAGTGTTGAAAAACCACTTTTCGCACTTGTGTTAATGTTGAAAAACCACTTTTCGCACTTGTGTTGGTGCAGGAAACCACTTTTGCACTCGTATTAGTGTGGAAAAACAACTTTTCGCACTTGTGTTAGTGTTGAAAAACCACTTTTCGCACTTGTGTTAATGTTGAAAAACCACTTTTCGCACTTGTGTTGGTGCAGGAAACCACTTTTGCACTTGTATTAGTGTGGAAAAACCACTTTTCGCACTTGTGTTAGTGTTGAAAAACCACTTTTCGCACTTGTGTTAGTGTTGAAAACCACTTTTTGCACTTGTGTTGGTGCAGGAAACCACTTTTGCACTTGTATTAGTGTGGAAAAAACACTTTTCGCACTTGTGTTAGTGTTGAAAAACCACTTTTCGCACTTGTGTTAGTGTTGAAAAAACACTTTTCGCACTTGTGTTAGTGTTGAAAAACCACATTTCGCACTTGTGTTGGTGCAGGAAACCACTTTTGCACTTGCATTGGTGTGGAAAAACCACTTTTCGCACTTGTGTTAGTGTTGAAAAACCACTTTTCGCACTTGTGTTAGTGTTGAAAAACCACTTTTCGCACTTGTGTTGGTGCAGGAAACCACTTTTGCACTTGTATTAGTGTGGAAAAAACACTTTTCGCACTTGTGTTAGTGTTGAAAAACCACTTTTCGCACTTGTGTTAGTGTTGAAAAACCACTTTTCGCACTTGTGTTAGTGTTGAAAAACCACTTTTCGCACTTGTGTTAGTGTTGAAAAACCACTTTTCGCACTTGTGTTTGTGCAGGAAACCACTTTTGCACTTGTATTAGTGTGGAAAAAACACTTTTCGCACTTGTGTTAGTGTTGAAAAAACACTTTTCGCACTTGTGTTAGTGTTGAAAAACTACTTTTCACACTTGTGTTGGTGTAGGAAACCACTTTTGCAGTTGTATTAGTGTGGAAAAAACACTTTTCGCATTTGTGTTAGTGTTGAAAAACCACTTTTCGCACTTGTGTTAGTGTTGAAAAACCACTTTTTGCACTTGTGTTAGTGTTGAAAAACCACTTTTCGCACTTGTGTTGGTGCAGGAAACCACTTTGGCACTTGTATTAGTGTGGAAAAACCACTTTTCGCACTTGTGTTAGTGTTGAAAAACCACTTTTCGCACTTGTGTTAGTGTTTAAAAACCACTTTTCGCACTTGTGTCCGTGCAGGAAACCACTTTTGCACTTGTATTAGTGTGGAAAAAACACTTTTCGCACTTGTGTTAGTGTTGCAAAACCACTTTTTGCACTTGTGTTAGTGTTGAAAAACCACTTTTCGCACTTGTGTTAGTGTTGAAAAACCACTTTTCGCACTTGTGTTGGAGCAGGAGACCACTTTTGCACTTGTATTAGTGTGGAAAAACCACTTTTCGCACTTGTGTTAGTGTTGAAAAACCACTTTTTGCACTTGTGATAGTGTTGAAAAACCACTTTTCGCACTTGTGTTAATGTTGAAAAACCACTTTTCGCACTTGTGTTGGTGCCGGAAACCACTTTCGCACTTGTATTAGTGTGGAAAACCACTTTTCGCACTTGTGTTAGTGTTGAAAAACCACTTTTCGCACTTGTGTTAGTGTTGAAAAACCACTTTTCGCACTTGTGTTAGTGTTGAAAAACCACTTTTCGCACTTGTGTTGGTGCAGGAAACCACTTTTGCACTTGTATTAGTGTGGAAAAAACACTTTTCGCACTTGTGTTAGTGTTGAAAAACCACTTTTCGCACTTGTGTTAGTGTTGAAAAACCACTTTTCGCACTTGTGTTAGTGTTGACAAACCACTTTTCGCAGTTGTGTTGGTGCAGGAAACCACTTTTGCACTTGTATTAGTGTGGAAAAACCACTTTTCGCACTTGTGTTAGTGTTGAAAAACCACTTTTCGCACTTGTGTTAGTGTTGAAAAACCACTTTTCGCACTTGTGTTAGTGTTGAAAAACCACTTTTCGCACTTGTGTTGGTGCAGGAAACCACCTTTGCACTTGTATTAGTGTGGAAAAAACACTTTTCGCACTTGTGTTAGTGTTGAAAAACCACTTTTCGCACTTGTGTTGGTGCAGGAAACCACCTTTGCACTTGTATTAGTGTGGAAAAAACACTTTTCGCACTTGTGTTAGTGTTGAAAAACCACTTTTCGCACTTGTGTTAGTGTTGAAAAACCACTTTTCGCACTTGTGTTAGTGTTGAAAAACCACTTTTCGCACTTGTGTTGGTGCAGGAAACCACTTTATCGCACTTGTATTAGTGTGGAAAAACCACTTTTCGCACTTGTGTTAGTGTTGAAAAACCACTTTTCGCACTTGTGTTAGTGTTTAAAAACCACTTTTCGCACTTGTGTTGGTGCAGGAAACCACTTTTGCACTTGTATTAGTGTGGAAAAAACACTTTTTGCACTTGTGTTAGTGTTGAAAAAACACTTTTCACACTTGTGTTAGTGTTGAAAAACCACTTTTCGCACTTGTGTTAGTGTTGAAAAACCACTTTTCGCACTTGTGTTAGTGTTGAAAAACCACTTTTCGCACTTGTGTTAGTGTGGAAAAACCACTTTTTGCACTTGTGTTAGTGTTGAAAAACCACTTTTTGCACTTGTGATAGTGTTGAAAAACCACTTTTCGCACTTGTGTTAATGTTGAAAAACCACTTTTCGCACTTGTGTTGGTGCAGGAAACCACTTTCGCACTTGTATTAGTGTGGAAAACCACTTTTCGCACTTGTGTTAGTGTTGAAAAACCACTTTTCGCACTTGTGTTAGTGTTGAAAAACCACTTTTCGCACTTGTGTTAGTGTTGAAAAACCACTTTTCGCACTTGTGTTGGTGCAGGAAACCACTTTTGCACTTGTATTAGTGTGGAAAAAACACTTTTCGCACTTGTGTTAGTGTTGAAAAACCACTTTTCGCACTTGTGTTAGTGTTGAAAAACCACTTTTCGCACTTGTGTTAGTGTTGAAAAACCACTTTTCGCACTTGTGTTGGTGCAGGAAACCACTTTTGCACTTGTATTAGTGTGGAAAAACCACTTTTGGCACTTGTGTTAGTGTTGAAAAACCACTTTTCGCACTTGTGTTAGTGTTGAAAAACCACTTTTCGCACTTGTATTAGTGTTGAAAAACCACTTTTCGCACTTGTGTTGGTGCAGGAAACCACTTTTGCACTTGTATTAGTGTGGAAAAAACACTTTTCGCACTTGTATTAGTGTGGAAAAAACACTTTTCGCACTTGTGTTAGTGTTGAAAAACCAGTTTTCGCACTTGTGTTAGTGTTGAAAAACCACTTTTCGCACTTGTGTTAGTGTTGAAAAACCACTTTTCGCACTTGTGTTAATGTTGAAAAACCACTTTTCGCACTTGTGTTGGTGCAGGAAACCACTTTTGCACTCGTATTAGTGTGGAAAAACAACTTTTCGCACTTGTGTTAGTGTTGAAAAACCACTTTTCGCACTTGTGTTAATGTTGAAAAACCACTTTTCGCACTTGTGTTGGTGCAGGAAACCACTTTTGCACTTGTATTAGTGTGGAAAAACCACTTTTCGCACTTGTGTTAGTGTTGAAAAACCACTTTTCGCACTTGTGTTAGTGTTGAAAACCACTTTTTGCACTTGTGTTGGTGCAGGAAACCACTTTTGCACTTGTATTAGTGTGGAAAAAACACTTTTCGCACTTGTGTTAGTGTTGAAAAACCACTTTTCGCACTTGTGTTAGTGTTGAAAAAACACTTTTCGCACTTGTGTTAGTGTTGAAAAACCACATTTCGCACTTGTGTTGGTGCAGGAAACCACTTTTGCACTTGCATTAGTGTGGAAAAACCACTTTTCGCACTTGTGTTAGTGTTGAAAAACCACTTTTCGCACTTGTGTTAGTGTTGAAAAACCACTTTTCGCACTTGTGTTGGTGCAGGAAACCACTTTTGCACTTGCATTAGTGTGGAAAAAAACACTTTTCGCACTTGTGTTAGTGTTGAAAAACCACTTTTCGCACTTGTGTTAGTGTTGAAAAACCACTTTTCGCACTTGTGTTAGTGTTGAAAAACCACTTTTCGCACTTGTGTTAGTGTTGAAAAACCACTTTTCGCACTTGTGTTTGTGCAGGAAACCACTTTTGCACTTGTATTAGTGTGGAAAAAACACTTTTCGCACTTGTGTTAGTGTTGAAAAAACACTTTTCGCACTTGTGTTAGTGTTGAAAAACTACTTTTCACACTTGTGTTGGTGCAGGAAACCACTTTTGCAGTTGTATTAGTGTGGAAAAAACACTTTTCGCATTTGTGTTAGTGTTGAAAAACCACTTTTCGCACTTGTGTTAGTGTTGAAAAACCACTTTTTGCACTTGTGTTAGTGTTGAAAAACCACTTTTCGCACTTGTGTTGGTGCAGGAAACCACTTTGGCACTTGTATTAGTGTGGAAAAACCACTTTTCGCACTTGTGTTAGTGTTGAAAAACCACTTTTCGCACTTGTGTTAGTGTTTAAAAACCACTTTTCGCACTTGTGTTCGTGCAGGAAACCACTTTTGCACTTGTATTAGTGTGGAAAAAACACTTTTCGCACTTGTGTTAGTGTTGCAAAACCACTTTTTGCACTTGTGTTAGTGTTGAAAAACCACTTTTCGCACTTGTGTTAGTGTTGAAAAACCACTTTTCGCACTTGTGTTGGAGCAGGAGACCACTTTTGCACTTGTATTAGTGTGGAAAAACCACTTTTCGCACTTGTGTTAGTGTTGAAAAACCACTTTTTGCACTTGTGATAGTGTTGAAAAACCACTTTTCGCACTTGTGTTAATGTTGAAAAACCCACGTTTCGCACTTGTGTTGGTGCCGGAAACCACTTTCGCACTTGTATTAGTGTGGAAAACCACTTTTCGCACTTGTGTTAGTGTTGAAAAACCACTTTTCGCACTTGTGTTAGTGTTGAAAAACCACTTTTCGCACTTGTGTTAGTGTTGAAAAACCACTTTTCGCACTTGTGTTGGTGCAGGAAACCACTTTTGCACTTGTATTAGTGTGGAAAAACACTTTTCGCACTTGTGTTAGTGTTGAAAAACCACTTTTCGCACTTGTGTTAGTGTTGAAAAACCACTTTTCGCACTTGTGTTAGTGTTGACAAACCACTTTTCGCAGTTGTGTTGGTGCAGGAAACCACTTTTGCACTTGTATTAGTGTGGAAAAACCACTTTTCGCACTTGTGTTAGTGTTGAAAAACCACTTTTCGCACTTGTGTTAGTGTTGAAAAACCACTTTTCGCACTTGTGTTAGTGTTGAAAAACCACTTTTCGCACTTGTGTTGGTGCAGGAAACCACCTTTGCACTTGTATTAGTGTGGAAAAAACACTTTTCGCACTTGTGTTAGTGTTGAAAAACCACTTTTCGCACTTGTGTTGGTGCAGGAAACCACCTTTGCACTTGTATTAGTGTGGAAAAAACACTTTTCGCACTTGTGTTAGTGTTGAAAAACCACTTTTCGCACTTGTGTTAGTGTTGAAAAACCACTTTTCGCACTTGTGTTAGTGTTGAAAAACCACTTTTCGCACTTGTGTTGGTGCAGGAAACCACTTTTGCACTCGTATTAGTGTGGAAAAACCACTTTTCGCACTTGCGTTAGTGTTGAAAAACCACTTTTCGCACTTGTGTTAGTGTTGAAAAACCACTTTTCGCACTTGTGTTGGTGCAGGAAACCACTTTTGCACTTGTATTAGTGGGGAAAAAACACTTTTTGCACTTGTGTTAGTGTTGAAAAAACACTTTTCACACTTGTGTTAGTGTTGAAAAACCACTTTTTGCACTTGTGTTAGAGTTGAAAAACCACTTTTCGCACTTGTGTTAGTGATGAAAAACCACTTTTCGCACTTGTGTTAGTGTTGAAAAACCACTTTTCGCACTTGTGTTGGTGCAGGAAACCACTTTTGCACTTGTATTAGTGTGGAAAAAACACTTTTCGCACTTGTGTTAGTGTTGAAAAACCACTTTTCGCACTTGTGTTGGTGCAGGAAACCACCTTTGCACTTGTATTAGTGTGGAAAAAACACTTTTCGCACTTGTGTTAATGTTGAAAAACCACTTTTCGCACTTGTGTTGGTGCAGGAAACCACTTTTGCACTCGTATTAGTGTGGAAAAACCACTTTTCGCACTTGTGTTAGTGTTGAAAAACCACTTTTCGCACTTGTGTTAGTGTTGAAAAACCACTTTTCGCACTTGTGTTAGTGTTGAAAAACCACTTTTGCACTTGTGTTGGTGCAGGAAACCACTTTTGCACTTGTATTAGTGTGGAAAAAACACTTTTCACACTTGTGTTAGTGTTGAAAAACCACTTTTCGCACTTGTGTTAGTGTTGAAAAACCACTTTTCGCACTTGTGTTAGTGTTGAAAAACCACTTTTCGCACTTGTGTTAGTGTTGAAAAACCACTTTTCGCACTTGTGTTTTTTTTTTTTTTTTTTTTTTTTTTTTTTTTTTGTATACTGAATCGAGGCTCGTGAAAGAGCTAACATTTACTTCACAAACAAATCAACCAGACAAACAAAATATATAAAAAGCGGGAGCGGAAAACAAGAAGGGGAGAGAAGGTGAAGCACACAAACACAACATTTGAGAGCAGGGAGATGTGTGGAAGGGAGAGGGCTTGGGGGGAGGAGGCATGGGAAAGGGGGGGGGGGGGGTGGAGGGAGAAGTATAAAACACAAGGACACCAATGACTTCCAGGACAGAAGTTGGTATTTCAAAAAAGTGGAATTGGGGTGAAATTAGCGGGGGTAGAAAAGATCAAGGTTTTGGATGGGGGAAGATAAGAGATGGTGGTGAACAGCTGTTTTAAAGACCTGGAGTTTTAAAGACCTGGAGTGTTGGTGCAGGAAACCACTTTTGCACTTGTATTAGTGTGGAAAAACCACTTTTCGCACTTGTGTTAGTGCAGGAAACCACTTTTGCACTTGTATTAGTGTGGAAAAAACACTTTTCGCACTTGTGTTCGTGTTGAAAAACCACTTTTCGCACTTGTGTTAGTGTTGAAAAACCACTTTTCGCACTTGTGTTAGTGTTGACAAACCACTTTTCGCAGTTGTGTTGGTGCAGGAAACCACTTTTGCACTTGTATTAGTGTGGAAAAACCACTTTTCGCACTTGTGTTAGTGTTGAAAAACCACTTTTCGCACTTGTGTTAGTGTTGAAAAACCACTTTTGCACTTGTATTAGTGTGGAAAAAACACTTTTCGCACTTGTGTTAGTGTTGAAAAACCACTTTTCGAACTTGTGTTAGTGTTGAAAAACCACTTTTCGCACTTGTGTTAGTGTTGACAAACCACTTTTCGCAGTTGTGTTGGTGCAGGAAACCACTTTTGCACTTGTATTAGTGTGGAAAAACCACTTTTCGCACTTGTGTTAGTGTTGAAAAACCACTTTTCGCACTTGTGTTAGTGTTGAAAAACCACTTTTCGCACTTGTGTTGGTGCAGGAAACCACCTTTGCACTTGTATTAGTGTGGAAAAAACACTTTTCGCACTTGTGTTAGTGTTGAAAAACCACTTTTCGCACTTGTGTTAGTGTTGAAAAACCACTTTTCGCACTTGTGTTAGTGTTGAAAAACCACTTTTCGCACTTGTGTTGGTGCAGGAAACCACTTTTGCACTTGTATTAGTGTGGAAAAAACACTTTTTGCACTTGTGTTAGTGTTGAAAAAACACTTTTCACACTTGTGTTAGTGTTGAAAAACCACTTTTCGCACTTGTGTTAGTGTTGAAAAACCACTTTTCGCACTTGTGTTAGTGTTGAAAAACCACTTTTCGCACTTGTGTTAGTGTTGAAAAACCACTTTTCGCACTTGTGTTGGTGCAGGAAACCGCTTTTCGCGCTTGTGTTATTGTGGAAAAACCATTTTTCGCACTTGTGTTAGTGTTTAAAAACCACTTTTCGCACTTGTGTTGGTGCAGGAAACCACTTTTCGCACTTGTGTTAGTGTTGAAAAACCACTTTTCGCACTTGTGTTGGTGCAGGAAACCACTTTTGCACTTGTATTAGTGTGGAAAAAACACTTTTCGCACTTGTGTTAGTGTTGAAAAACCACTTTTCGCACTTGTGTTAGTGTTGAAAAACCACTTTTCGCACTTGTGTTGGTGCAGGAAACCACTTTTGCACTTGTATTAGTGGGGAAAAAACACTTTTTGCACTTGTGTTAGTGTTGAAAAACCACTTTTCGCACTTGTGTTAGTGTTGAAAAACCAGTTTTCGCACTTGTGTTAGTGTTGAAAAACCACTTTTCGCACTTGTGTTAGTGTTGAAAAACCACTTTTCGCACTTGTGTTGGTGCAGGAAACCACTTTTCGCACTTGTGTTAGTGTTGAAAAACCACTTTTCGCACTTGTGTTAGTGTTGAAAAACCACTTTTCGCACTTGTGTTAGTGTTGACAAACCACTTTTGCACTTGTATTAGTGTGGAAAAACCACTTTTGCACTTGTATTAGTGTGGAAAAAACACTTTTCGCACTTGTGTTAGTGTTGAAAAACCACTTTTCGCACTTGTGTTGGTGCAGGAAACCACCTTTGCACTTGTATTGGTGCAGGAAACCACTTTTCGCACTTGTGTTAGTGTGGAACAAAAAACCACAAGTGCGAAAAGTGGTTTTTCTACACTAATACAAGTGCAAAAGTGGTTTCCTGCACCAACACAAGTGCGAAAAGTGGTTTTTCAACACTAACACAAGTGCGAAAAGTGGTTTTTCAACACTAACACAAGTGCGAAAAGTGGTTTTTCAACACTAACACCACTTTTCAACACTAACACAAGTGCGAAAAGTGTTTTTTCCACACTAATACAAGTGCAAAAGTGGTTTCCTGCACGAACACAAGTGCGAAAAGTGGTGCACTTGTGTTAGTGTTGAAAAACCACTTTTTGCACTTGTGTTAGTGTGGAAAAGTGGTTTTTCAACACTAACACAAGTGCGAAAAGTGGTTTTCCACACTAATACAAGTGCGAATACACTAATACACTAATACAAGTGGTTTTTCAACACTAACACCACTTTTCAACACTAACACAAGTGCGAAAAGTGGTTTTTCCACACTAACACAAGTGCAAAAAGTGTTTTTTCAACACTAACACAAGTGCACCACTTTTCGCACTTGTGTTCGTGCAGGAAACCACTTTTGCACTTGTATTAGTGTGGAAAAAATACTTTTCGCACTTGTGTTAGTGTTGCAAAACCACTTTTTGCACTTGTGTTAGTGTTGAAAAACCACTTTTCGCACTTGTGTTAGTGTTGAAAAACCACTTTTCGCACTTGTGTTGGTGCAGGAAACCACTTTTGCAGTTGTATTAGTGTGGAAAAACACTTTTTGCACTTGTGTTAGTGTTGAAAAACCACTTTTCGCACTTGTGTTAGTGTTGAAAAACCACTTTTTGCACTTGTGTTAGTGTTGAAAAACCACTTTTTGCACTTGTGTTGGTGCAGGAAACCACTTTGGCACTTGTATTATTGTGGAAAAACCACTTTTCGCACTTGTGTTAGTGTTGAAAAACCACATTTCGCACTTGTGTTAGTGTTTAAAAACCACTTTTCGCACTTGTGTTGGTGCAGGAAACCACTTTTGCACTTGTATTAGTGTGGAAAAAACACTTTTCGCACTTGTGTTGGTGCAGGAAACCACTTTTGCAGTTGTATTCGTGTGGAAAAAACACTTTTCGCACTTGTGTTAGTGTTGAAAAACCACTTTTCGCACTTGTGTTAGTGTTGAAAAACCACTTTTTGCACTTGTGTTAGTGTTGAAAAACCACTTTTCGCACTTGTGTTGGTGCAGGAAACCACTTTGGCACTTGTATTAGTGTGGAAAAACCACTTTTCGCACTTGTGTTAGTGTTGAAAAACCACTTTTCGCACTTGTGTTAGTGTTTAAAAACCACTTTTCGCACTTGTGTTGGTGCAGGAAACCACTTTTGCACTTGTATTAGTGTGGAAAAACACTTTTCGCACTTGTGTTAGTGTTGAAAAACCACTTTTTGCACTTGTGTTAGTGTTGAAAAACCACTTTTCGCACTTGTGTTAGTGTTGAAAAACCACTTTTTGCACTTGTGTTGGTGCAGGAGACCACTTTTGCACTTGTATTAGTGTGGAAAAACCACTTTTCGCACTTGTGTTAGTGTTGAAAACCCACTTTTTGCACTTGTGATAGTGTTGAAAAACCACTTTTCGCACTTGTGTTAATGTTGAAAAACCACTTTTCGCACTTGTGTTGGTGCAGGAAACCACTTTCGCACTTGTATTAGTGTGGAAAACCACTTTTCGCACTTGTGTTAGTGTTGAAAAACCACTTTTCGCACTTGTGTTAGTGTTGAAAAACCACTTTTCGCACTTGTGTTAGTGTTGAAAAACCACTTTTCGCACTTGTGTTGGTGCAGGAAACCACTTTTGCACTTGTATTAGTGTGGAACAAACACTTTTCGCACTTGTGTTAGTGTTGAAAAACCACTTTTCGCACTTGTGTTAGTGTTGAAAAACCACTTTTCGCACTTGTGTTAGTGTTGAAAAACCAATTTTCGCACTTGTGTTGGTGCAGGAAACCACTTTTGCACTTGTATTAGTGTGGAAAAAACCACTTTTCGCACTTGTGTTAGTGTTGAAAAACCACTTTTCACACTTGTGTTAGTGTTGAAAAACCACTTTTCGCACTTGTTTTGGTGCAGAAAACCACTTTTGCACTTGTATTAGTGTGGAAAAAACACTTTTCGCACTTGTGTTAGTGTTGAAAAACCACTTTTCGCACTTGTGTTAGTGTTGAAAAACCACTTTTCGCACTTGTGTTAGTGTTGAAAAACCACTTTTCGCACTCGTGTTGGTGCAGGAAAACACTTTTGCACTTGTATTAGTGTGGAAAAACCATTTTTCGCACATGTGTTAGTGTTGAAAAACCACTTTTCGCACTTGTGTTAGAGTTGAAAAACCACTTTTCGCACTTGTGTTAGTGATGAAAAACCACTTTTCGCACTTGTGTTGGTGCAGTAAACCACTTTTGCACTTGTGTTAGTGTGGAAAAAACACTTTTCGCACTTGTGTTAGTGTTGAAAAACCACTTTTCGCACTTGTGTTAGTGTTGAAAAACCACTTTTCGCACTTGTGTTAGTGTTGAAAAACCACTTTTCGCACTTGTGTTGGTGCAGGAAACCACTTTTGCACTTGTATTAGTGTGGAAAAACCACTTTTCGCACTTGTGTTAGTGTTGAAAAACCACTTTTCGCACTTGTGTTAGTGTTGAAAAACCACTTTTTGCACTTGTGTTGGTGCAGGAAACCACTTTTGCACTTGTATTAGTGTGGAAAAAACACTTTTCGCACTTGTGTTAGTGTTGAAAAACCACTTTTCGCACTTGTGTTAGTGTTGAAAAACCACTTTTCGCACTTGTGTTAGTGTTGAAAAACCACTTTTCGCACTTGTGTTGGTGCAGGAAACCACTTTTGCACTTGTATTAGTGTAGAAAAACCACTTTTCGCACTTGTGTTAGTGTTGAAAAACCATTTTTGGCACTTGTGTTAGTGTTTAAAAACCACTTTTCGCACTTGTGTTGGTGCAGGAAACCACTTTTGCACTTGTATTAGTGTGGAAAAAACACTTTTCGCACTTGTGTTAGTGTTGAAAAACCACTTTTTGCACTTGTGTTAGTGTTGAAAAACCACTTTTCGCACTTTTAGTGTTGAAAAACCACTTTTCGCACTTGTGTTAGTGTTGAAAAACCACTTTTCGCACTTGTGTTGGTGCAGGAAACCACTTTGGCACTTGTATTAGTGTGGAAAAACCACTTTTCGCACTTGTGTTAGTGTTGAAAAACCACTTTTCGCACTTGTGTTGGTGCAGGAAACCACTTTTGCAGTTGTATTCGTGTGGAAAAAACACTTTTCGCACTTGTGTTAGTGTTGAAAAACCACTTTTCGCACTTGTGTTAGTGTTGAAAAACCACTTTTTGCACTTGTGTTAGTGTTGAAAAACCACTTTTCGCACTTGTGTTGGTGCAGGAAACCACTTTGGCACTTGTATTAGTGTGGAAAAACCACTTTTCGCACTTGTGTTAGTGTTGAAAAACCACTTTTCGCACTTGTGTTAGTGTTTAAAAACCACTTTTCGCACTTGTGTCGGTGCAGGAAACCACTTTGGCACTTGTATTAGTGTGGAAAAACCACTTTTGCACTTGTATTAGTGTGGAAAAAACACTTTTCGCACTTGTGTTAGTGTTGAAAAACCACTTTTCGCACTTGTGTTAGTGTTGAAAAACCACTTTTCGCACTTGTGTTAGTGTTGAAAAACCACTTTTCGCACTTGTGTTGGTGCAGGAAACCACTTTTGCACTTGTATTAGTGTAGAAAAACCACTTTTCGCACTTGTGTTAGTGTTGAAAAACCATTTTTCGCACTTGTGTTAGTGTTTAAAAACCACTTTTCGCACTTGTGTTGGTGCAGGAAACCACTTTTGCACTTGTATTAGTGTGGAAAAAACACTTTTCGCACTTGTGTTAGTGTTGAAAAACCACTTTTTGCACTTGTGTTAGTGTTGAAAAACCACTTTTCGCACTTTTAGTGTTGAAAAACCACTTTTCGCACTTGTGTTAGTGTTGAAAAACCACTTTTCGCACTTGTGTTGGTGCAGGAAACCACTTTGGCACTTGTATTAGTTTGGAAAAACCACTTTTCGCACTTGTGTTAGTGTTGAAAAACCACTTTTCGCACTTGTGTTGGTGCAGGAAACCACTTTTGCAGTTGTATTCGTGTGGAAAAAACACTTTTCGCACTTGTGTTAGTGTTGAAAAACCACTTTTCGCACTTGCGTTAGTGTTGAAAAACCACTTTTTGCACTTGTGTTAGTGTTGAAAAACCACTTTTCGCACTTGTGTTGGTGCAGGAAACCACTTTGGCACTTGTATTAGTGTGGAAAAACCACTTTTCGCACTTGTGTTAGTGTTGAAAAACCACTTTTCGCACTTGTGTTAGTGTTTAAAAACCACTTTTCGCACTTGTGTTGGTGCAGGAAACCACTTTTGCACTTGTATTAGTGTGGAAAAACACTTTTCGCACTTGTGTTAGTGTTGAAAAACCACTTTTTGCACTTGTGTTAGTGTTGAAAAACCACTTTTCGCACTTGTGTTAGTGTTGAAAAACCACTTTTCGCACTTGTGTTGGTGCAGGAGACCACTTTTGCACTTGTATTAGTGTGGAAAAACCACTTTTCGCACTTGTGTTAGTGTTGAAAAACCACTTTTTGCACTTGTGATAGTGTTGAAAAACCACTTTTCGCACTTGTGTTAATGTTGAAAAACCACTTTTCGCACTTGTGTTGGTGCAGGAAACCACTTTCGCACTTGTATTAGTGTGGAAAACCACTTTTCGCACTTGTGTTAGTGTTGAAAAACCACTTTTCGCACTTGTCTTAGTGTTGAAAAACCACTTTTCGCACTTGTGTTAGTGTTGAAAAACCACTTTTCGCACTTGTGTTGGTGCAGGAAACCACTTTTGCACTTGTATTAGTGTGGAAAAAACACTTTTCGCACTTGTGTTAGTGTTGAAAAACCACTTTTCGCACTTGTGTTAGTGTTGAAAAACCACTTTTCGCACTTGTGTTAGTGTTGAAAAACCAATTTTCGCACTTGTGTTGGTGCAGGAAACCACTTTTGCACTTGTATTAGTGTGGAAAAACCACTTTTCGCACTTGTGTTAGTGTTGAAAAACCACTTTTCGCACTTGTGTTAGTGTTGAAAAACCAATTTTCGCACTTGTGTTGGTGCAGGAAACCACTTTTGCACTTGTATTAGTGTGGAAAAAACCACTTTTCGCACTTGTGTTAGTGTTGAAAAACCACTTTTCACACTTGTGTTAGTGTTGAAAAACCACTTTTCGCACTTGTTTTGGTGCAGAAAACCACTTTTGCACTTGTATTAGTGTGGAAAAAACACTTTTCGCACTTGTGTTAGTGTTGAAAAACCACTTTTCGCACTTGTGTTAGTGTTGAAAAACCACTTTTCGCACTTGTGTTAGTGTTGAAAAACCACTTTTCGCACTCGTGTTGGTGCAGGAAAACACTTTTGCACTTGTATTAGTGTGGAAAAACCATTTTTCGCACATGTGTTAGTGTTGAAAAACCACTTTTCGCACTTGTGTTAGAGTTGAAAAACCACTTTTCGCACTTGTGTTAGTGATGAAAAACCACTTTTCGCACTTGTGTTGGTGCAGTAAACCACTTTTGCACTTGTGTTAGTGTGGAAAAAACACTTTTCGCACTTGTGTTAGTGTTGAAAAACCACTTTTCGCACTTGTGTTAGTGTTGAAAAACCACTTTTCGCACTTGTGTTAGTGTTGAAAAACCACTTTTCGCACTTGTGTTGGTGCAGGAAACCACTTTTGCACTTGTATTAGTGTGGAAAAACCACTTTTCGCACTTGTGTTAGTGTTGAAAAACCACTTTTCGCACTTGTGTTAGTGTTGAAAAACCACTTTTTGCACTTGTGTTGGTGCAGGAAACCACTTTTGCACTTGTATTAGTGTGGAAAAAACACTTTTCGCACTTGTGTTAGTGTTGAAAAACCACTTTTCGCACTTGTGTTAGTGTTGAAAAACCACTTTTCGCACTTGTGTTAGTGTTGAAAAACCACTTTTCGCACTTGTGTTGGTGCAGGAAACCACTTTTGCACTTGTATTAGTGTAGAAAAACCACTTTTCGCACTTGTGTTAGTGTTGAAAAACCATTTTTGGCACTTGTGTTAGTGTTTAAAAACCACTTTTCGCACTTGTGTTGGTGCAGGAAACCACTTTTGCACTTGTATTAGTGTGGAAAAAACACTTTTCGCACTTGTGTTAGTGTTGAAAAACCACTTTTTGCACTTGTGTTAGTGTTGAAAAACCACTTTTCGCACTTTTGGTGTTGAAAAACCACTTTTCGCACTTGTGTTAGTGTTGAAAAACCACTTTTCGCACTTGTGTTGGTGCAGGAAACCACTTTGGCACTTGTATTAGTGTGGAAAAACCACTTTTCGCACTTGTGTTAGTGTTGAAAAACCACTTTTCGCACTTGTGTTGGTGCAGGAAACCACTTTTGCAGTTGTATTCGTGTGGAAAAAACACTTTTCGCACTTGTGTTAGTGTTGAAAAACCACTTTTCGCACTTGTGTTAGTGTTGAAAAACCACTTTTTGCACTTGTGTTAGTGTTGAAAAACCACTTTTCGCACTTGTGTTGGTGCAGGAAACCACTTTGGCACTTGTATTAGTGTGGAAAAACCACTTTTCGCACTTGTGTTAGTGTTGAAAAACCACTTTTCGCACTTGTGTTAGTGTTTAAAAACCACTTTTCGCACTTGTGTCGGTGCAGGAAACCACTTTGGCACTTGTATTAGTGTGGAAAAACCACTTTTGCACTTGTATTAGTGTGGAAAAAACACTTTTCGCACTTGTGTTAGTGTTGAAAAACCACTTTTCGCACTTGTGTTAGTGTTGAAAAACCACTTTTCGCACTTGTGTTAGTGTTGAAAAACCACTTTTCGCACTTGTGTTGGTGCAGGAAACCACTTTTGCACTTGTATTAGTGTAGAAAAACCACTTTTCGCACTTGTGTTAGTGTTGAAAAACCATTTTTCGCACTTGTGTTAGTGTTTAAAAACCACTTTTCGCACTTGTGTTGGTGCAGGAAACCACTTTTGCACTTGTATTAGTGTGGAAAAAACACTTTTCGCACTTGTGTTAGTGTTGAAAAACCACTTTTTGCACTTGTGTTAGTGTTGAAAAACCACTTTTCGCACTTTTAGTGTTGAAAAACCACTTTTCGCACTTGTGTTAGTGTTGAAAAACCACTTTTCGCACTTGTGTTGGTGCAGGAAACCACTTTGGCACTTGTATTAGTTTGGAAAAACCACTTTTCGCACTTGTGTTAGTGTTGAAAAACCACTTTTCGCACTTGTGTTGGTGCAGGAAACCACTTTTGCAGTTGTATTCGTGTGGAAAAAACACTTTTCGCACTTGTGTTAGTGTTGAAAAACCACTTTTCGCACTTGCGTTAGTGTTGAAAAACCACTTTTTGCACTTGTGTTAGTGTTGAAAAACCACTTTTCGCACTTGTGTTGGTGCAGGAAACCACTTTGGCACTTGTATTAGTGTGGAAAAACCACTTTTCGCACTTGTGTTAGTGTTGAAAAACCACTTTTCGCACTTGTGTTAGTGTTTAAAAACCACTTTTCGCACTTGTGTTGGTGCAGGAAACCACTTTTGCACTTGTATTAGTGTGGAAAAACACTTTTCGCACTTGTGTTAGTGTTGAAAAACCACTTTTTGCACTTGTGTTAGTGTTGAAAAACCACTTTTCGCACTTGTGTTAGTGTTGAAAAACCACTTTTCGCACTTGTGTTGGTGCAGGAGACCACTTTTGCACTTGTATTAGTGTGGAAAAACCACTTTTCGCACTTGTGTTAGTGTTGAAAAACCACTTTTTGCACTTGTGATAGTGTTGAAAAACCACTTTTCGCACTTGTGTTAATGTTGAAAAACCACTTTTCGCACTTGTGTTGGTGCAGGAAACCACTTTCGCACTTGTATTAGTGTGGAAAACCACTTTTCGCACTTGTGTTAGTGTTGAAAAACCACTTTTCGCACTTGTCTTAGTGTTGAAAAACCACTTTTCGCACTTGTGTTAGTGTTGAAAAACCACTTTTCGCACTTGTGTTGGTGCAGGAAACCACTTTTGCACTTGTATTAGTGTGGAAAAAACACTTTTCGCACTTGTGTTAGTGTTGAAAAACCACTTTTCGCACTTGTGTTAGTGTTGAAAAACCACTTTTCGCACTTGTGTTAGTGTTGAAAAACCAATTTTCGCACTTGTGTTGGTGCAGGAAACCACTTTTGCACTTGTATTAGTGTGGAAAAACCACTTTTCGCACTTGTGTTAGTGTTGAAAAACCACTTTTCACACTTGTGTTAGTGTTGAAAAACCACTTTTCGCACTTGTTTTGGTGCAGAAAACCACTTTTGCACTTGTATTAGTGTGGAAAAAACACTTTTCGCACTTGTGTTAGTGTTGAAAAACCACTTTTCGCACTTGTGTTAGTGTTGAAAAACCACTTTTCGCACTTGTGTTAGTGTTGAAAAACCACTTTTCGCACTCGTGTTGGTGCAGGAAAACACTTTTGCACTTGTATTAGTGTGGAAAAACCATTTTTCGCACATGTGTTAGTGTTGAAAAACCACTTTTCGCACTTGTGTTAGAGTTGAAAAACCACTTTTCGCACTTGTGTTAGTGATGAAAAACCACTTTTCGCACTTGTGTTGGTGCAGGAAACCACTTTTGCACTTGTATTAGTGTGGAAAAAACACTTTTCGCACTTGTGTTAGTGTTGAAAAACCACTTTTCGCACTTGTGTTGGTGCAGGAAACCACCTTTGCACTTGTATTAGTGTGGAAAAAACACTTTTCGCACTTGTGTTAGTGTTGAAAAACCACTTTTCGCACTTGTGTTAGTGTTGAAAAACCACTTTTCGCACTTGTGTTAGTGTTGAAAAACCACTTTTCGCACTTGTGTTGGTGCAGGAAACCACTTTTGCACTCGTATTAGTGTTGAAAAACCACTTTTCGCACTTGTGTTAGTGTTGAAAAACCACTTTTCGCACTTGTGTTAGTGTTGAAAAACCACTTTTCGCACTTGTGTTAGTGTTGAAAAACCACTTTTCGCACTTGTGTTTGTGCAGGAAACCACTTTTGCACTTGTATTAGTGTGGAAAAAACACTTTTCGCACTTGTGTTAGTGTTGAAAAAACACTTTTCGCACTTGTGTTAGTGATGAAAAACTACTTTTCACACTTGTGTTGGTGCAGGAAACCACTTTTGCAGTTGTATTAGTGTGGAAAAAACACTTTTCGCATTTGTGTTAGTGTTGAAAAACCACTTTTCGCACTTGTGTTAGTGTTGAAAAACCACTTTTTGCACTTGTGTTAGTGTTGAAAAACCACTTTTCGCACTTGTGTTGGTGCAGGAAACCACTTTGGCACTTGTATTAGTGTGGAAAAACCACTTTTCGCACTTGTGTTAGTGTTGAAAAACCACTTTTCGCACTTGTGTTAGTGTTTAAAAACCACTTTTCGCACTTGTGTTCGTGCAGGAAACCACTTTTGCACTTGTATTAGTGTGGAAAAAACACTTTTCGCACTTGTGTTAGTGTTGCAAAACCACTTTTTGCACTTGTGTTAGTGTTGAAAAACCACTTTTCGCACTTGTGTTAGTGTTGAAAAACCACTTTTCGCACTTGTGTTGGAGCAGGAGACCACTTTTGCACTTGTATTAGTGTGGAAAAACCACTTTTCGCACTTGTGTTAGTGTTGAAAAACCACTTTTTGCACTTGTGATAGTGTTGAAAAACCACTTTTCGCACTTGTGTTAATGTTGAAAAACCACTTTTCGCACTTGTGTTGGTGCCGGAAACCACTTTCACACTTGTATTAGTGTGGAAAACCACTTTTCGCACTTGTGTTAGTGTTGAAAAACCACTTTTCGCACTTGTGTTAGTGTTGAAAAACCACTTTTCGCACTTGTGTTAGTGTTGAAAAACCACTTTTCGCACTTGTGTTGGTGCAGGAAACCACTTTTGCACTTGTATTAGTGTGGAAAAAATACTTTTCGCACTTGTGTTAGTGTTGCAAAACCACTTTTTGCACTTGTGTTAGTGTTGAAAAACCACTTTTCGCACTTGTGTTAGTGTTGAAAAACCACTTTTCGCACTTGTGTTGGTGCAGGAAACCACTTTTGCAGTTGTATTAGTGTGGAAAAACACTTTTTGCACTTGTGTTAGTGTTGAAAAACCACTTTTCGCACTTGTGTTAGTGTTGAAAAACCACTTTTTGCACTTGTGTTAGTGTTGAAAAACCACTTTTTGCACTTGTGTTGGTGCAGGAAACCACTTTGGCACTTGTATTATTGTGGAAAAACCACTTTTCGCACTTGTGTTAGTGTTGAAAAACCACTTTTCGCACTTGTGTTAGTGTTTAAAAACCACTTTTCGCACTTGTGTTGGTGCAGGAAACCACTTTTGCACTTGTATTAGTGTGGAAAAAACACTTTTCGCACTTGTGTTGGTGCAGGAAACCACTTTTGCAGTTGTATTCGTGTGGAAAAAACACTTTTCGCACTTGTGTTAGTGTTGAAAAACCACTTTTCGCACTTGTGTTAGTGTTGAAAAACCACTTTTTGCACTTGTGTTAGTGTTGAAAAACCACTTTTCGCACTTGTGTTGGTGCAGGAAACCACTTTGGCACTTGTATTAGTGTGGAAAAACCACTTTTCGCACTTGTGTTAGTGTTGAAAAACCACTTTTCGCACTTGTGTTAGTGTTTAAAAACCACTTTTCGCACTTGTGTTGGTGCAGGAAACCACTTTTGCACTTGTATTAGTGTGGAAAAACACTTTTCGCACTTGTGTTAGTGTTGAAAAACCACTTTTTGCACTTGTGTTAGTGTTGAAAAACCACTTTTCGCACTTGTGTTAGTGTTGAAAAACCACTTTTTGCACTTGTGTTGGTGCAGGAGACCACTTTTGCACTTGTATTAGTGTGGAAAAACCACTTTTCGCACTTGTGTTAGTGTTGAAAAACCACTTTTTGCACTTGTGATAGTGTTGAAAAACCACTTTTCGCACTTGTGTTAATGTTGAAAAACCACTTTTCGCACTTGTGTTGGTGCAGGAAACCACTTTCGCACTTGTATTAGTGTGGAAAACCACTTTTCGCACTTGTGTTAGTGTTGAAAAACCACTTTTCGCACTTGTGTTAGTGTTGAAAAACCACTTTTCGCACTTGTGTTAGTGTTGAAAAACCACTTTTCGCACTTGTGTTGGTGCAGGAAACCACTTTTGCACTTGTATTAGTGTGGAACAAACACTTTTCGCACTTGTGTTAGTGTTGAAAAACCACTTTTCGCACTTGTGTTAGTGTTGAAAAACCACTTTTCGCACTTGTGTTAGTGTTGAAAAACCAATTTTCGCACTTGTGTTGGTGCAGGAAACCACTTTTGCACTTGTATTAGTGTGGAAAAAACCACTTTTCGCACTTGTGTTAGTGTTGAAAAACCACTTTTCACACTTGTGTTAGTGTTGAAAAACCACTTTTCGCACTTGTTTTGGTGCAGAAAACCACTTTTGCACTTGTATTAGTGTGGAAAAAACACTTTTCGCACTTGTGTTAGTGTTGAAAAACCACTTTTCGCACTTGTGTTAGTGTTGAAAAACCACTTTTCGCACTTGTGTTAGTGTTGAAAAACCACTTTTCGCACTCGTGTTGGTGCAGGAAAACACTTTTGCACTTGTATTAGTGTGGAAAAACCATTTTTCGCACATGTGTTAGTGTTGAAAAACCACTTTTCGCACTTGTGTTAGAGTTGAAAAACCACTTTTCGCACTTGTGTTAGTGATGAAAAACCACTTTTCGCACTTGTGTTGGTGCAGTAAACCACTTTTGCACTTGTGTTAGTGTGGAAAAAACACTTTTCGCACTTGTGTTAGTGTTGAAAAACCACTTTTCGCACTTGTGTTAGTGTTGAAAAACCACTTTTCGCACTTGTGTTAGTGTTGAAAAACCACTTTTCGCACTTGTGTTGGTGCAGGAAACCACTTTTGCACTTGTATTAGTGTGGAAAAACCACTTTTCGCACTTGTGTTAGTGTTGAAAAACCACTTTTCGCACTTGTGTTAGTGTTGAAAAACCACTTTTTGCACTTGTGTTGGTGCAGGAAACCACTTTTGCACTTGTATTAGTGTGGAAAAAACACTTTTCGCACTTGTGTTAGTGTTGAAAAACCACTTTTCGCACTTGTGTTAGTGTTGAAAAACCACTTTTCGCACTTGTGTTAGTGTTGAAAAACCACTTTTCGCACTTGTGTTGGTGCAGGAAACCACTTTTGCACTTGTATTAGTGTAGAAAAACCACTTTTCGCACTTGTGTTAGTGTTGAAAAACCATTTTTGGCACTTGTGTTAGTGTTTAAAAACCACTTTTCGCACTTGTGTTGGTGCAGGAAACCACTTTTGCACTTGTATTAGTGTGGAAAAAACACTTTTCGCACTTGTGTTAGTGTTGAAAAACCACTTTTTGCACTTGTGTTAGTGTTGAAAAACCACTTTTCGCACTTTTAGTGTTGAAAAACCACTTTTCGCACTTGTGTTAGTGTTGAAAAACCACTTTTCGCACTTGTGTTGGTGCAGGAAACCACTTTGGCACTTGTATTAGTTTGGAAAAACCACTTTTCGCACTTGTGTTAGTGTTGAAAAACCACTTTTCGCACTTGTGTTGGTGCAGGAAACCACTTTTGCAGTTGTATTCGTGTGGAAAAAACACTTTTCGCACTTGTGTTAGTGTTGAAAAACCACTTTTCGCACTTGCGTTAGTGTTGAAAAACCACTTTTTGCACTTGTGTTAGTGTTGAAAAACCACTTTTCGCACTTGTGTTGGTGCAGGAAACCACTTTGGCACTTGTATTAGTGTGGAAAAACCACTTTTCGCACTTGTGTTAGTGTTGAAAAACCACTTTTCGCACTTGTGTTAGTGTTTAAAAACCACTTTTCGCACTTGTGTTGGTGCAGGAAACCACTTTTGCACTTGTATTAGTGTGGAAAAACACTTTTCGCACTTGTGTTAGTGTTGAAAAACCACTTTTTGCACTTGTGTTAGTGTTGAAAAACCACTTTTCGCACTTGTGTTAGTGTTGAAAAACCACTTTTCGCACTTGTGTTGGTGCAGGAGACCACTTTTGCACTTGTATTAGTGTGGAAAAACCACTTTTCGCACTTGTGTTAGTGTTGAAAAACCACTTTTTGCACTTGTGATAGTGTTGAAAAACCACTTTTCGCACTTGTGTTAATGTTGAAAAACCACTTTTCGCACTTGTGTTGGTGCAGGAAACCACTTTCGCACTTGTATTAGTGTGGAAAACCACTTTTCGCACTTGTGTTAGTGTTGAAAAACCACTTTTCGCACTTGTCTTAGTGTTGAAAAACCACTTTTCGCACTTGTGTTAGTGTTGAAAAACCACTTTTCGCACTTGTGTTGGTGCAGGAAACCACTTTTGCACTTGTATTAGTGTGGAAAAAACACTTTTCGCACTTGTGTTAGTGTTGAAAAACCACTTTTCGCACTTGTGTTAGTGTTGAAAAACCACTTTTCGCACTTGTGTTAGTGTTGAAAAACCAATTTTCGCACTTGTGTTGGTGCAGGAAACCACTTTTGCACTTGTATTAGTGTGGAAAAACCACTTTTCGCACTTGTGTTAGTGTTGAAAAACCACTTTTCACACTTGTGTTAGTGTTGAAAAACCACTTTTCGCACTTGTTTTGGTGCAGAAAACCACTTTTGCACTTGTATTAGTGTGGAAAAAACACTTTTCGCACTTGTGTTAGTGTTGAAAAACCACTTTTCGCACTTGTGTTAGTGTTGAAAAACCACTTTTCGCACTTGTGTTAGTGTTGAAAAACCACTTTTCGCACTCGTGTTGGTGCAGGAAAACACTTTTGCACTTGTATTAGTGTGGAAAAACCATTTTTCGCACATGTGTTAGTGTTGAAAAACCACTTTTCGCACTTGTGTTAGAGTTGAAAAACCACTTTTCGCACTTGTGTTAGTGATGAAAAACCACTTTTCGCACTTGTGTTGGTGCAGGAAACCACTTTTGCACTTGTATTAGTGTGGAAAAAACACTTTTCGCACTTGTGTTAGTGTTGAAAAACCACTTTTCGCACTTGTGTTGGTGCAGGAAACCACCTTTGCACTTGTATTAGTGTGGAAAAAACACTTTTCGCACTTGTGTTAGTGTTGAAAAACCACTTTTCGCACTTGTGTTAGTGTTGAAAAACCACTTTTCGCACTTGTGTTAGTGTTGAAAAACCACTTTTCGCACTTGTGTTGGTGCAGGAAACCACTTTTGCACTCGTATTAGTGTTGAAAAACCACTTTTCGCACTTGTGTTAGTGTTGAAAAACCACTTTTCGCACTTGTGTTAGTGTTGAAAAACCACTTTTCGCACTTGTGTTAGTGTTGAAAAACCACTTTTCGCACTTGTGTTTGTGCAGGAAACCACTTTTGCACTTGTATTAGTGTGGAAAAAACACTTTTCGCACTTGTGTTAGTGTTGAAAAAACACTTTTCGCACTTGTGTTAGTGATGAAAAACTACTTTTCACACTTGTGTTGGTGCAGGAAACCACTTTTGCAGTTGTATTAGTGTGGAAAAAACACTTTTCGCATTTGTGTTAGTGTTGAAAAACCACTTTTCGCACTTGTGTTAGTGTTGAAAAACCACTTTTTGCACTTGTGTTAGTGTTGAAAAACCACTTTTCGCACTTGTGTTGGTGCAGGAAACCACTTTGGCACTTGTATTAGTGTGGAAAAACCACTTTTCGCACTTGTGTTAGTGTTGAAAAACCACTTTTCGCACTTGTGTTAGTGTTTAAAAACCACTTTTCGCACTTGTGTTCGTGCAGGAAACCACTTTTGCACTTGTATTAGTGTGGAAAAAACACTTTTCGCACTTGTGTTAGTGTTGCAAAACCACTTTTTGCACTTGTGTTAGTGTTGAAAAACCACTTTTCGCACTTGTGTTAGTGTTGAAAAACCACTTTTCGCACTTGTGTTGGAGCAGGAGACCACTTTTGCACTTGTATTAGTGTGGAAAAACCACTTTTCGCACTTGTGTTAGTGTTGAAAAACCACTTTTTGCACTTGTGATAGTGTTGAAAAACCACTTTTCGCACTTGTGTTAATGTTGAAAAACCACTTTTCGCACTTGTGTTGGTGCCGGAAACCACTTTCACACTTGTATTAGTGTGGAAAACCACTTTTCGCACTTGTGTTAGTGTTGAAAAACCACTTTTCGCACTTGTGTTAGTGTTGAAAAACCACTTTTCGCACTTGTGTTAGTGTTGAAAAACCACTTTTCGCACTTGTGTTGGTGCAGGAAACCACTTTTGCACTTGTATTAGTGTGGAAAAAACACTTTTCGCACTTGTGTTAGTGTTGAAAAACCACTTTTCGCACTTGTGTTAGTGTTGAAAAACCACTTTTCGCACTTGTGTTAGTGTTGACAAACCACTTTTCGCAGTTGTGTTGGTGCAGGAAACCACTTTTGCACTTGTATTAGTGTGGAAAAACCACTTTTCGTACTTGTGTTAGTGTTGAAAAACCACTTTTCGCACTTGTGTTAGTGTTGAAAAACCACTTTTCGCACTTGTGTTAGTGTTGAAAAACCACTTTTCGCACTTGTGTTGGTGCAGGAAACCACCTTTGCACTTGTATTAGTGTGGAAAAAACACTTTTCGCACTTGTGTTAGTGTTGAAAAACCACTTTTCGCACTTGTGTTAGTGTTGAAAAACCACTTTTCGCACTTGTGTTAGTGTTGAAAAACCACTTTTCGCACTTGTGTTAATGTTGAAAAACCACTTTTCGCACTTGTGTTGGTGCAGGAAACCACTTTTGCCCTCGTATTAGTGTGGAAAAACCACTTTTCGCACTTGTGTTAGTGTTGAAAAACCACTTTTCGCACTTGTGTTAGTGTTGAAAAACCACTTTTCGCACTTGTGTTGGTGCAGGAAACCACTTTTGCACTTGTATTAGTGTGGAAAAAACACTTTTTGCACTTGTGTTAGTGTTGAAAAAACACTTTTCACACTTGTGTTAGTGTTGAAAAACCACTTTTCGCACTTGTGTTAGTGTTGAAAAACCACTTTTCGCACTTGTGTTAGTGTTGAAAAACCACTTTTCGCACTTGTGTTAGTGTTGAAAAACCACTTTTCGCACTTGTGTTGGTGCAGGAAACCACTTTTGCACTTGTATTAGTGTGGAAAAACCACTTTTCGCACTTGTGTTAGTGTTGAAAAACCACTTTTCGCACTTGTGTTAGTGTTGAAAAACCACTTTTCGCACTTGTGTTGGTGCAGGAAACCACTTTTGCACTTGTATTAGTGTGGAAAAAACACTTTTCGCACTTGTGTTAGTGTTGAAAAACCACTTTTCGCACTTGTGTTAGTGTTGAAAAACCACTTTTCGCACTTGTGTTAGTGTTCAAAAACCACTTTTCGCACTTGTGTTAGTGTTGAAAAACCACTTTTCGCACTTGTGTTTGTGCAGGAAACCACTTTTGCACTTGCATTAGTGTGGAAAAAACACTTTTCGCACTTGTGTTAGTGTTGAAAAAACACTTTTCGCACTTGTGTTAGTGTTGAAAAACTACTTTTCGCACTTGTGTTGGTGCAGGAAACCACTTTTGCAGTTGTATTAGTGTGGAAAAACACTTTTTGCACTTGTGTTAGTGTTGAAAAACCACTTTTCGCACTTGTGTTAGTGTTGAAAAACCACTTTTTGCACTTGTGTTAGTGTTGAAAAACCACTTTTTGCACTTGTGTTGGTGCAGGAAACCACTTTGGCACTTGTATTATTGTGGAAAAACCACTTTTCGCACTTGTGTTAGTGTTGAAAAACCACTTTTCGCACTTGTGTTAGTGTTTAAAAACCACTTTTCGCACCTGTGTTGGTGCAGGAAACCACTTTTGCACTTGTATTAGTGTGGAAAAAACACTTTTCGCACTTGTGTTAATGTTGAAAAAACACTTTTTGCACTTGTGTTAGTGTTGAAAAACCACTTTTCGCACTTTTAGTGTTGAAAAACCACTTTTCGCACTTGTGTTAGTGTTGAAAAACCACTTTTCGCACTTGTGTTGGTGCAGGAAACCACTTTGGCACTTGTATTAGTGTGGAAAAACCACTTTTCGCACTTGTGTTAGTGTTGAAAAACCACTTTTCGCACTTGTGTTGGTGCAGGAAACCACTTTTGCAGTTGTATTCGTGTGGAAAAAACACTTTTCGCACTTATGTTAGTGTTGAAAAACCACTTTTTGCACTTGTGTTAGTGTTGACAAACCACTTTTTGCACTTGTGTTAGTGTTGAAAAACCACTTTTTGCACTTGTGTTGGTGCAGGAAACCACTTTGGCACTTGTATTAGTGTGGAAAACCACTTTTCGCACTTGTGTTAGTGTTGAAAAACCACTTTTCGCACTTGTGTTAGTGTTGAAAAACCACTTTTCGCACTTGTGTTGGTGCAGGAAACCACTTTGGCACTTGTATTAGTGTGGAAAAACCACTTTTCGCACTTGTGTTAGTGTTGAAAAACCACTTTTCGCACTTGTGTTAGTGTTTAAAAACCACTTTTCGCACTTGTGTTGGTGCAGGAAACCACTTTTGCACTTGTATTAGTGTGGAAAAACACTTTTCGCACTTGTGTTAGTGTTGAAAAACCACTTTTTGCACTTGTGTTAGTGTTGAAAAACCACTTTTCGCACTTGTGTTAGTGTTGAAAAACCACTTTTCGCACTTGTGTTGGTGCAGGAGACCACTTTTGCACTTGTATTAGTGTGGAAAAACCACTTTTCGCACTTGTGTTAGTGTTGAAAAACCACTTTTTGCACTTGTGATAGTGTTGAAAAACCACTTTTCGCACTTGTGTTAATGTTGAAAAACCACTTTTCGCACTTGTGTTGGTGCAGGAAACCACTTTCGCACTTGTATTAGTGTGGAAAACCACTTTTCGCACTTGTGTTAGTGTTGAAAAACCACTTTTCGCACTTGTCTTAGTGTTGAAAAACCACTTTTCGCACTTGTGTTAGTGTTGAAAAACCACTTTTCGCACTTGTGTTGGTGCAGGAAACCACTTTTGCACTTGTATTAGTGTGGAAAAAACACTTTTCGCACTTGTGTTAGTGTTGAAAAACCACTTTTCGCACTTGTGTTAGTGTTGAAAAACCACTTTTCGCACTTGTGTTAGTGTTGAAAAACCAATTTTCGCACTTGTGTTGGTGCAGGAAACCACTTTTGCACTTGTATTAGTGTGGAAAAACCACTTTTCGCACTTGTGTTAGTGTTGAAAAACCACTTTTCACACTTGTGTTAGTGTTGAAAAACCACTTTTCGCACTTGTTTTGGTGCAGAAAACCACTTTTGCACTTGTATTAGTGTGGAAAAAACACTTTTCGCACTTGTGTTAGTGTTGAAAAACCACTTTTCGCACTTGTGTTAGTGTTGAAAAACCACTTTTCGCACTTGTGTTAGTGTTGAAAAACCACTTTTCGCACTCGTGTTGGTGCAGGAAAACACTTTTGCACTTGTATTAGTGTGGAAAAACCATTTTTCGCACATGTGTTAGTGTTGAAAAACCACTTTTCGCACTTGTGTTAGAGTTGAAAAACCACTTTTCGCACTTGTGTTAGTGATGAAAAACCACTTTTCGCACTTGTGTTGGTGCAGGAAACCACTTTTGCACTTGTATTAGTGTGGAAAAAACACTTTTCGCACTTGTGTTAGTGTTGAAAAACCACTTTTCGCACTTGTGTTGGTGCAGGAAACCACCTTTGCACTTGTATTAGTGTGGAAAAAACACTTTTCGCACTTGTGTTAGTGTTGAAAAACCACTTTTCGCACTTGTGTTAGTGTTGAAAAACCACTTTTCGCACTTGTGTTAGTGTTGAAAAACCACTTTTCGCACTTGTGTTGGTGCAGGAAACCACTTTTGCACTCGTATTAGTGTTGAAAAACCACTTTTCGCACTTGTGTTAGTGTTGAAAAACCACTTTTCGCACTTGTGTTAGTGTTGAAAAACCACTTTTCGCACTTGTGTTAGTGTTGAAAAACCACTTTTCGCACTTGTGTTTGTGCAGGAAACCACTTTTGCACTTGTATTAGTGTGGAAAAAACACTTTTCGCACTTGTGTTAGTGTTGAAAAAACACTTTTCGCACTTGTGTTAGTGATGAAAAACTACTTTTCACACTTGTGTTGGTGCAGGAAACCACTTTTGCAGTTGTATTAGTGTGGAAAAAACACTTTTCGCATTTGTGTTAGTGTTGAAAAACCACTTTTCGCACTTGTGTTAGTGTTGAAAAACCACTTTTTGCACTTGTGTTAGTGTTGAAAAACCACTTTTCGCACTTGTGTTGGTGCAGGAAACCACTTTGGCACTTGTATTAGTGTGGAAAAACCACTTTTCGCACTTGTGTTAGTGTTGAAAAACCACTTTTCGCACTTGTGTTAGTGTTTAAAAACCACTTTTCGCACTTGTGTTCGTGCAGGAAACCACTTTTGCACTTGTATTAGTGTGGAAAAAACACTTTTCGCACTTGTGTTAGTGTTGCAAAACCACTTTTTGCACTTGTGTTAGTGTTGAAAAACCACTTTTCGCACTTGTGTTAGTGTTGAAAAACCACTTTTCGCACTTGTGTTGGAGCAGGAGACCACTTTTGCACTTGTATTAGTGTGGAAAAACCACTTTTCGCACTTGTGTTAGTGTTGAAAAACCACTTTTTGCACTTGTGATAGTGTTGAAAAACCACTTTTCGCACTTGTGTTAATGTTGAAAAACCACTTTTCGCACTTGTGTTGGTGCCGGAAACCACTTTCACACTTGTATTAGTGTGGAAAACCACTTTTCGCACTTGTGTTAGTGTTGAAAAACCACTTTTCGCACTTGTGTTAGTGTTGAAAAACCACTTTTCGCACTTGTGTTAGTGTTGAAAAACCACTTTTCGCACTTGTGTTGGTGCAGGAAACCACTTTTGCACTTGTATTAGTGTGGAAAAAACACTTTTCGCACTTGTGTTAGTGTTGAAAAACCACTTTTCGCACTTGTGTTAGTGTTGAAAAACCACTTTTCGCACTTGTGTTAGTGTTGACAAACCACTTTTCGCAGTTGTGTTGGTGCAGGAAACCACTTTTGCACTTGTATTAGTGTGGAAAAACCACTTTTCGTACTTGTGTTAGTGTTGAAAAACCACTTTTCGCACTTGTGTTAGTGTTGAAAAACCACTTTTCGCACTTGTGTTAGTGTTGAAAAACCACTTTTCGCACTTGTGTTGGTGCAGGAAACCACCTTTGCACTTGTATTAGTGTGGAAAAAACACTTTTCGCACTTGTGTTAGTGTTGAAAAACCACTTTTCGCACTTGTGTTAGTGTTGAAAAACCACTTTTCGCACTTGTGTTAGTGTTGAAAAACCACTTTTCGCACTTGTGTTAATGTTGAAAAACCACTTTTCGCACTTGTGTTGGTGCAGGAAACCACTTTTGCCCTCGTATTAGTGTGGAAAAACCACTTTTCGCACTTGTGTTAGTGTTGAAAAACCACTTTTCGCACTTGTGTTAGTGTTGAAAAACCACTTTTCGCACTTGTGTTGGTGCAGGAAACCACTTTTGCACTTGTATTAGTGTGGAAAAAACACTTTTTGCACTTGTGTTAGTGTTGAAAAAACACTTTTCACACTTGTGTTAGTGTTGAAAAACCACTTTTCGCACTTGTGTTAGTGTTGAAAAACCACTTTTCGCACTTGTGTTAGTGTTGAAAAACCACTTTTCGCACTTGTGTTAGTGTTGAAAAACCACTTTTCGCACTTGTGTTGGTGCAGGAAACACTTTTGCACTTGTATTAGTGTGGAAAAACCACTTTTCGCACTTGTGTTAGTGTTGAAAAACCACTTTTCGCACTTGTGTTAGTGTTGAAAAACCACTTTTCGCACTTGTGTTGGTGCAGGAAACCACTTTTGCACTTGTATTAGTGTGGAAAAAACACTTTTCGCACTTGTGTTAGTGTTGAAAAACCACTTTTCGCACTTGTGTTAGTGTTGAAAAACCACTTTTCGCACTTGTGTTAGTGTTCAAAAACCACTTTTCGCACTTGTGTTAGTGTTGAAAAACCACTTTTCGCACTTGTGTTTGTGCAGGAAACCACTTTTGCACTTGCATTAGTGTGGAAAAAACACTTTTCGCACTTGTGTTAGTGTTGAAAAAACACTTTTCGCACTTGTGTTAGTGTTGAAAAACTACTTTTCGCACTTGTGTTGGTGCAGGAAACCACTTTTGCAGTTGTATTAGTGTGGAAAAACACTTTTTGCACTTGTGTTAGTGTTGAAAAACCACTTTTCGCACTTGTGTTAGTGTTGAAAAACCACTTTTTGCACTTGTGTTAGTGTTGAAAAACCACTTTTTGCACTTGTGTTGGTGCAGGAAACCACTTTGGCACTTGTATTATTGTGGAAAAACCACTTTTCGCACTTGTGTTAGTGTTGAAAAACCACTTTTCGCACTTGTGTTAGTGTTAAAAACCACTTTTCGCACCTGTGTTGGTGCAGGAAACCACTTTTGCACTTGTATTAGTGTGGAAAAAACACTTTTCGCACTTGTGTTAATGTTGAAAAAACACTTTTTGCACTTGTGTTAGTGTTGAAAAACCACTTTTCGCACTTTTAGTGTTGAAAAACCACTTTTCGCACTTGTGTTAGTGTTGAAAAACCACTTTTCGCACTTGTGTTGGTGCAGGAAACCACTTTGGCACTTGTATTAGTGTGGAAAAACCACTTTTCGCACTTGTGTTAGTGTTGAAAAACCACTTTTCGCACTTGTGTTGGTGCAGGAAACCACTTTTGCAGTTGTATTCGTGTGGAAAAAACACTTTTCGCACTTATGTTAGTGTTGAAAAACCACTTTTTGCCACTTGTGTTAGTGTTGACAAACCACTTTTTGCACTTGTGTTAGTGTTGAAAAACCACTTTTTGCACTTGTGTTGGTGCAGGAAACCACTTTGGCACTTGTATTAGTGTGGAAAACCACTTTTCGCACTTGTGTTAGTGTTGAAAAACCACTTTTCGCACTTGTGTTAGTGTTGAAAAACCACTTTTCGCACTTGTGTTAGTGTTGAAAAACCACTTTTCGCACTTGTGTTGGTGCAGGAAACCACTTTTGCACTTGTATTAGTGTGGAAAAAACACTTTTCGCACTTGTGTTAGTGTTGAAAAACCACTTTTCGCACTTGTGTTAGTGTTGAAAAACCACTTTTCGCACTTGTGTTGGTGCCGGAAACCACTTTCACACTTGTATTAGTGTGGAAAACCACTTTTCGCACTTGTGTTAGTGTTGAAAAACCACTTTTCGCACTTGTGTTAGTGTTGAAAAACCACTTTTCGCACTTGTGTTAGTGTTGAAAAACCACTTTTCGCACTTGTGTTGGTGCAGGAAACCACTTTTGCACTTGTATTAGTGTGGAAAAAACACTTTTCGCACTTGTGTTAGTGTTGAAAAACCACTTTTCGCACTTGTGTTAGTGTTGAAAAACCACTTTTCGCACTTGTGTTAGTGTTGACAAACCACTTTTTGCAGTTGTGTTGGTGCAGGAAACCACTTTTGCACTTGTATTAGTGTGGAAAAACCACTTTTCGCACTTGTGTTAGTGTTGAAAAACCACTTTTCGCACTTGTGTTAGTGTTGAAAAACCACTTTTCGCACTTGTGTTAGTGTTGAAAAACCACTTTTCGCACTTGTGTTGGTGCAGGAAACCACCTTTGCACTTGTATTAGTGTGGAAAAAACACTTTTCGCACTTGTGTTAGTGTTGAAAAACCACTTTTCGCACTTGTGTTAGTGTTGAAAAACCACTTTTCGCACTTGTGTTAGTGTTGAAAAACCACTTTTCGCACTTGTGTTAATGTTGAAAAACCACTTTTCGCACTTGTGTTGGTGCAGGAAACCACTTTTGCCCTCGTATTAGTGTGGAAAAACCACTTTTTGCACTTGTGTTAGTGTTGAAAAACCACTTTTCGCACTTGTGTTAGTGTTGAAAAACCACTTTTCGCACTTGTGTTGGTGCAGGAAACCACTTTTGCACTTGTATTAGTGTGGAAAAAACACTTTTTGCACTTGTGTTAGTGTTGAAAAAACACTTTTCACACTTGTGTTAGTGTTGAAAAACCACTTTTCGCACTTGTGTTAGTGTTGAAAAACCACTTTTCGCACTTGTGTTAGTGTTGAAAAACCACTTTTCGCACTTGTGTTAGTGTTGAAAAACCACTTTTCGCACTTGTGTTGGTGCAGGAAACCACTTTTGCACTTGTATTAGTGTGGAAAAACCACTTTTCGCACTTGTGTTAATGTTGAAAAACCACTTTTCGCACTTGTGTTAGTGTTGAAAAACCACTTTTCGCACTTGTGTTGGTGCAGGAAACCACTTTTGCACTTGTATTAGTGTGGAAAAAACACTTTTCGCACTTGTGTTAGTGTTGAAAAACCACTTTTCGCACTTGTGTTAGTGTTGAAAAACCACTTTTCGCACTTGTGTTAGTGTTCAAAAACCACTTTTCGCACTTGTGTTAGTGTTGAAAAACCACTTTTCGCACTTGTGTTTGTGCAGGAAACCACTTTTGCACTTGCATTAGTGTGGAAAAAACACTTTTCGCACTTGTGTTAGTGTTGAAAAAACACTTTTCGCACTTGTGTTAGTGTTGAAAAACTACTTTTCGCACTTGTGTTGGTGCAGGAAACCACTTTTGCAGTTGTATTAGTGTGGAAAAACACTTTTTGCACTTGTGTTAGTGTTGAAAAACCACTTTTCGCACTTGTGTTAGTGTTGAAAAACCACTTTTTGCACTTGTGTTAGTGTTGAAAAACCACTTTTTGCACTTGTGTTGGTGCAGGAAACCACTTTGGCACTTGTATTATTGTGGAAAAACCACTTTTCGCACTTGTGTTAGTGTTGAAAAACCACTTTTCGCACTTGTGTTAGTGTTTAAAAACCACTTTTCGCACCTGTGTTGGTGCAGGAAACCACTTTTGCACTTGTATTAGTGTGGAAAAAACACTTTTCGCACTTGTGTTAATGTTGAAAAAACACTTTTTGCACTTGTGTTAGTGTTGAAAAACCACTTTTCGCACTTTTAGTGTTGAAAAACCACTTTTCGCACTTGTGTTAGTGTTGAAAAACCACTTTTCGCACTTGTGTTGGTGCAGGAAACCACTTTGGCACTTGTATTAGTGTGGAAAAACCACTTTTCGCACTTGTGTTAGTGTTGAAAACCCACTTTTCGCACTTGTGTTGGTGCAGGAAACCACTTTTGCAGTTGTATTCGTGTGGAAAAAACACTTTTCGCACTTATGTTAGTGTTGAAAAACCACTTTTCGCACTTGTGTTAGTGTTGAAAAACCACTTTTTGCACTTGTGTTAGTGTTGAAAAACCACTTTTCGCACTTGTGTTGGTGCAGGAAACCACTTTGGCACTTGTATTAGTGTGGAAAAACCACTTTTCGCACTTGTGTTAGTGTTGAAAAACCACTTTTCGCACTTGTGTTAGTGTTTAAAAACCACTTTTCGCACTTGTGTTGGTGCAGGAAACCACTTTTGCACTTGTATTAGTGTGGAAAAACACTTTTCGCACTTGTGTTAGTGTTGAAAAACCACTTTTTGCACTTGTGTTAGTGTTGAAAAACCACTTTTCGCACTTGTGTTAGTGTTGAAAAACCACTTTTTGCACTTGTGTTGGTGCAGGAGACCACTTTTGCACTTGTATTAGTGTGGAAAAATCACTTTTCGCACTTGTGTTAGTGTTGAAAAACCACTTTTTGCACTTGTGATAGTGTTGAAAAACCACTTTTCGCAGTTGTGTTAATGTTGAAAAACCACTTTTCGCACTTGTGTTGGTGCAGGAAACCACTTTCGCACTTGTATTAGTGTGGAAAACCACTTTTCGCACTTGTGTTAGTGTTGAAAAACCACTTTTCGCACTTGTGTTAGTGTTGAAAAACCACTTTTCGCACTTGTGTTAGTGTTGAAAAACCACTTTTCGCACTTGTGTTGGTGCAGGAAACCACTTTTGCACTTGTATTAGTGTGGAACAAACACTTTTCGCACTTGTGTTAGTGTTGAAAAACCACTTTTCGCACTTGTGTTAGTGTTGAAAAACCACTTTTCGCACTTGTGTTAGTGTTGAAAAACCAATTTTCGCACTTGTGTTGGTGCAGGAAACCACTTTTGCACTTGTATTAGTGTGGAAAAACCACTTTTCGCACTTGTGTTAGTGTTGAAAAACCACTTTTCGCACTTGTGTAGTGTTTAAAAACCACTTTTCGCACCTGTGTTGGTGCAGGAAACCACTTTTGCACTTGTATTAGTGTGAAAAAACACTTTTCGCACTTGTGTTAACTGTTGAAAAAACACTTTTTGCACTTGTGTTAGTGTTGAAAAACCACTTTTCGCACTTTTAGTGTTGAAAAACCACTTTTCGCACTTGTGTTAGTGTTGAAGAAACCACTTTTCGCACTTGTGTTGGTGCAGGAAACCACTTTGGCACTTGTATTAGTGTGGAAAAACCACTTTTCGCACTGTGTGTTAGTGTTGAAACCAACTTTTCGCACTTGTGTTGGTGCAGGAAACCACTTTTGCAGTTGTATTCGTGTGGAAAAAACACTTTTCGCACTTATGTTAGTGTTGAAAAACCACTTTTCGCACTTGTGTTAGTGTTGAAAAACCACTTTTTGCACTTGTGTTAGTGTTGAAAAACCACTTTTCGCACTTGTGTTGGTGCAGGAAACCACTTTGGCACTTGTATTAGTGTGGAAAAACCACTTTTCGCACTTGTGTTAGTGTTGAAAAACCACTTTTCGCACTTGTGTTAGTGTTTAAAAACCACTTTTCGCACTTGTGTTGGTGCAGGAAACCACTTTTGCACTTGTATTAGTGTGGAAAAACACTTTTCGCACTTGTGTTAGTGTTGAAAAACCACTTTTTGCACTTGTGTTAGTGTTGAAAAACCACTTTTCGCACTTGTGTTAGTGTTGAAAAACCACTTTTTGCACTTGTGTTGGTGCAGGAGACCACTTTTGCACTTGTATTAGTGTGGAAAAATCACTTTTCGCACTTGTGTTAGTGTTGAAAAACCACTTTTTGCACTTGTGATAGTGTTGAAAAACCACTTTTCGCACTTGTGTTAATGTTGAAAAACCACTTTTCGCACTTGTGTTGGTGCAGGAAACCACTTTCGCACTTGTATTAGTGTGGAAAACCACTTTTCGCACTTGTGTTAGTGTTGAAAAACCACTTTTCGCACTTGTGTTAGTGTTGAAAAACCACTTTTCGCACTTGTGTTAGTGTTGAAAAACCACTTTTCGCACTTGTGTTGGTGCAGGAAACCACTTTTGCACTTGTATTAGTGTGGAACAAACACTTTTCGCACTTGTGTTAGTGTTGAAAAACCACTTTTCGCACTTGTGTTAGTGTTGAAAAACCACTTTTCGCACTTGTGTTAGTGTTGAAAAACCAATTTTCGCACTTGTGTTGGTGCAGGAAACCACTTTTGCACTTGTATTAGTGTGGAAAAACCACTTTTCGCACTTGTGTTAGTGTTGAAAAACCACTTTTCACACTTGTGTTAGTGTTGAAAAACCACTTTTCGCACTTGTTTTGGTGCAGAAAACCACTTTTGCACTTGTATTAGTGTGGAAAAAACACTTTTCGCACTTGTGTTAGAGTTGAAAAACCACTTTTCGCACTTGTGTTAGTGTTGAAAAACCACTTTTCGCACTTGTGTTAGTGTTGAAAAACCACTTTTCGCACTCGTGTTGGTGCAGGAAAACACTTTTGCACTTGTATTAGTGTGGAAAAACCATTTTTCGCACATGTGTTAGTGTTGAAAAACCACTTTTCGCACTTGTGTTAGAGTTGAAAAACCACTTTTCGCACTTGTGTTAGTGATGAAAAACCACTTTTCGCACTTGTGTTGGTGCAGTAAACCACTTTTGCACTTGTATTAGTGTGGAAAAAACACTTTTCGCACTTGTGTTAGTGTTGAAAAACCACTTTTCGCACTTGTGTTAGTGTTGAAAAACCACTTTTCGCACTTGTGTTAGTGTTGAAAAACCACTTTCCGCACTAGTGTTGGTGCAGGAAACCACTTTTGCACTTGTATTAGTGTGGAAAAAACACTTTTCACACTTGTGTTAGTGTTGAAAAACCACTTTTCGCACTTGTGTTAGTGTTGAAAAACCACTTTTCGCACTTGTGTTAGTGTTGAAAAACCACTTTTCGCACTTGTGTTGGTGCAGGAAACCACTTTTGCACTTGTATTAGTGTGGAAAAACCACTTTTCGCACTTGTGTTAGTGTTGAAAAACCACTTTTCGCACTTGTGTTAGTGTTGAAAAACCACTTTTTGCACTTGTGTTGGTGCAGGAAACCACTTTTGCACTTGTATTAGTGTGGAAAAAACACTTTTCGCACTTGTGTTAGTGTTGAAAAACCAATTTTCGCACTTGTGTTAGTGTTGAAAAACCACTTTTCGCACTTGTGTTAGTGTTGAAAAACCACTTTTCGCACTTGTGTTGGTGCAGGAAACCACTTTTGCACTTGTATTAGTGTAGAAAAACCACTTTTCGCACTTGTGTTAGTGTTGAAAAACCACTTTTCGCACTTGTGTTAGTGTTGAAAAACCACTTTCCGCACTAGTGTTGGTGCAGGAAACCACTTTTGCACTTGTATTAGTGTGGAAAAAACACTTTTCACACTTGTGTTAGTGTTGAAAAACCACTTTTCGCACTTGTGTTAGTGTTGAAAAACCACTTTTCGCACTTGTGTTAGTGTTGAAAAACCACTTTTCGCACTTGTGTTGGTGCAGGAAACCACTTTTGCACTTGTATTAGTGTGGAAAAACCACTTTTCGCACTTGTGTTAGTGTTGAAAAACCACTTTTCGCACTTGTGTTAGTGTTGAAAAACCACTTTTTGCACTTGTGTTGGTGCAGGAAACCACTTTTGCACTTGTATTAGTGTGGAAAAAACACTTTTCGCACTTGTGTTAGTGTTGAAAAACCAATTTTCGCACTTGTGTTAGTGTTGAAAAACCACTTTTCGCACTTGTGTTAGTGTTGAAAAACCACTTTTCGCACTTGTGTTGGTGCAGGAAACCACTTTTGCACTTGTATTAGTGTAGAAAAACCACTTTTCGCACTTGTGTTAGTGTTGAAAAACCACTTTTCGCACTTGTGTTAGTGTTGAAAAACCACTTTTCGCACTTGTGTTGGTGCAGGAAACCACTTTTGCACTTGTATTAGTGTGGAAAAAACACTTTTCGCACTTGTGTTAGTGTTGAAAAACCACTTTTCGCACTTGTGTTAGTGTTGAAAAACCACTTTTCGCACTTGTGTTAGTGTTGAAAAACCACTTTTCGCACTTGTGTTAGTGTTGAAAAACCACTTTTCGCACTTGTGTTAATGTTGAAAAACCACTTTTCGCACTTGTGTTGGTGCAGGAAACCACTTTTGCACTCGTATTAGTGTGGAAAAACCACTTTTCGCACTTGTGTTAGTGTTGAAAAACCACTTTTCGCACTTGTGTTAGTGTTGAAAAACCACTTTTCGCACTTGTGTTGGTGCAGGAAACCACTTTTGCACTTGTATTAGTGTGGAAAAAACATTTTTGCACTTGTGTTAGTGTTGAAAAAACACTTTTCACACTTGTGTTAGTGTTGAAAAACCACTTTTCGCACTTGTGTTAGTGTTGAAAAACCACTTTTCGCACTTGTGTTAGTGTTGAAAAACCACTTTTCGCACTTGTGTTAGTGTTGAAAAACCACTTTTCGCACTTGTGTTGGTGCAGGAAACCACTTTTGCACTTGTATTAGTGTGGAAAAACCACTTTTCGCACTTGTGTTAGTGTTGAAAAACCACTTTTCGCACTTGTGTTAGTGTTGAAAAACCACTTTTCGCACTTGTGTTGGTGCAGGAAACCACTTTTGCACTTGTATTAGTGTGGAAAAAACACTTTTCGCACTTGTGTTAGTGTTGAAAAACCACTTTTTGCACTTGTGTTAGTGTTGAAAAACCACTTTTCGCACTTGTGTTAGTGTTCAAAAACCACTTTTCGCACTTGTGTTAGTGTTGAAAAACCACTTTTCGCACTTGTGTTTGTGCAGGAAACCACTTTTGCACTTGCATTAGTGTGGAAAAAACACTTTTCGCACTTGTGTTAGTGTTGAAAAAACACTTTTCGCACTTGTGTTAGTGTTGAAAAACTACTTTTCGCACTTGTGTTGGTGCAGGAAACCACTTTTGCAGTTGTATTAGTGTGGAAAAACACTTTTTGCACTTGTGTTAGTGTTGAAAAACCACTTTTCGCACTTGTGTTAGTGTTGAAAAACCACTTTTTGCACTTGTGTTAGTGTTGAAAAACCACTTTTTGCACTTGTGTTGGTGCAGGAAACCACTTTGGCACTTGTATTATTGTGGAAAAACCACTTTTCGCACTTGTGTTAGTGTTGAAAAACCACTTTTCGCACTTGTGTTAGTGTTTAAAAACCACTTTTCGCACTTGTGTTGGTGCAGGAAACCACTTTTGCACTTGTATTAGTGTGGAAAAAACACTTTTCGCACTTGTGTTAGTGTTGAAAAACCACTTTTTGCACTTGTGTTAGTGTTGAAAAACCACTTTTCGCACTTTTAGTGTTGAAAAACCACTTTTCGCACTTGTGTTAGTGTTGAAAAACCACTTTTCGCACTTGTGTTGGTGCAGGAAACCACTTTGGCACTTGTATTAGTGTGGAAAAACCACTTTTCGCACTTGTGTTAGTGTTGAAAAACCACTTTTCGCACTTGTGTTGGTGCAGGAAACCACTTTTGCAGTTGTATTCGTGTGGAAAAAACACTTTTCGCACTTGTGTTAGTGTTGAAAAACCACTTTTCGCACTTGTGTTAGTGTTGAAAAACCACTTTTTGCACTTGTGTTAGTGTTGAAAAACCACTTTTCGCACTTGTGTTGGTGCAGGAAACCACTTTGGCACTTGTATTAGTGTGGAAAAACCACTTTTCGCACTTGTGTTAGTGTTGAAAAACCACTTTTCGCACTTGTGTTAGTGTTTAAAAACCACTTTTCGCACTTGTGTTGGTGCAGGAAACCACTTTTGCACTTGTATTAGTGTGGAAAAACACTTTTCGCACTTGTGTTAGTGTTGAAAAACCACTTTTTGCACTTGTGTTAGTGTTGAAAAACCACTTTTCGCACTTGTGTTAGTGTTGAAAAACCACTTTTTGCACTTGTGTTGGTGCAGGAGACCACTTTTGCACTTGTATTAGTGTGGAAAAACCACTTTTCGCACTTGTGTTAGTGTTGAAAAACCACTTTTTGCACTTGTGATAGTGTTGAAAAACCACTTTTCGCACTTGTGTTAATGTTGAAAAACCACTTTTCGCACTTGTGTTGGTGCAGGAAACCACTTTCGCACTTGTATTAGTGTGGAAAACCACTTTTCGCACTTGTGTTAGTGTTGAAAAACCACTTTTCGCACTTGTGTTAGTGTTGAAAAACCACTTTTCGCACTTGTGTTAGTGTTGAAAAACCACTTTTCGCACTTGTGTTGGTGCAGGAAACCACTTTTGCACTTGTATTAGTGTGGAACAAACACTTTTCGCACTTGTGTTAGTGTTGAAAAACCACTTTTCGCACTTGTGTTAGTGTTGAAAAACCACTTTTCGCACTTGTGTTAGTGTTGAAAAACCAATTTTCGCACTTGTGTTGGTGCAGGAAACCACTTTTGCACTTGTATTAGTGTGGAAAAACCACTTTTCGCACTTGTGTTAGTGTTGAAAAACCACTTTTCACACTTGTGTTAGTGTTGAAAAACCACTTTTCGCACTTGTTTTGGTGCAGAAAACCACTTTTGCACTTGTATTAGTGTGGAAAAAACACTTTTCGCACTTGTGTTAGAGTTGAAAAACCACTTTTCGCACTTGTGTTAGTGTTGAAAAACCACTTTTCGCACTTGTGTTAGTGTTGAAAAACCACTTTTCGCACTCGTGTTGGTGCAGGAAAACACTTTTGCACTTGTATTAGTGTGGAAAAACCATTTTTCGCACATGTGTTAGTGTTGAAAAACCACTTTTCGCACTTGTGTTAGAGTTGAAAAACCACTTTTCGCACTTGTGTTAGTGATGAAAAACCACTTTTCGCACTTGTGTTGGTGCAGTAAACCACTTTTGCACTTGTATTAGTGTGGAAAAAACACTTTTCGCACTTGTGTTAGTGTTGAAAAACCACTTTTCGCACTTGTGTTAGTGTTGAAAAACCACTTTTCGCACTTGTGTTAGTGTTGAAAAACCACTTTCCGCACTAGTGTTGGTGCAGGAAACCACTTTTGCACTTGTATTAGTGTGGAAAAAACACTTTTCACACTTGTGTTAGTGTTGAAAAACCACTTTTCGCACTTGTGTTAGTGTTGAAAAACCACTTTTCGCACTTGTGTTAGTGTTGAAAAACCACTTTTCGCACTTGTGTTGGTGCAGGAAACCACTTTTGCACTTGTATTAGTGTGGAAAAACCACTTTTCGCACTTGTGTTAGTGTTGAAAAACCACTTTTCGCACTTGTGTTAGTGTTGAAAAACCACTTTTCACACTTGTGTTTGTGCAGGAAACCACTTTTGCACTTGTATTAGTGTGGAAAAAACACTTTTCGCACTTGTGTTAGTGTTGAAAAAACACTTTTCGCACTTGTGTTAGTGTTGAAAAACTACTTTTCACACTTGTGTTGGTGCAGGAAACCACTTTTGCAGTTGTATTAGTGTGGAAAAAACACTTTTCGCATTTGTGTTAGTGTTGAAAAACCACTTTTCGCACTTGTGTTAGTGTTGAAAAACCACTTTTTGCACTTGTGTTAGTGTTGAAAAACCACTTTTCGCACTTGTGTTGGTGCAGGAAACCACTTTGGCACTTGTATTAGTGTGGAAAAACCACTTTTCGCACTTGTGTTAGTGTTGAAAAACCACTTTTCGCACTTGTGTTAGTGTTTAAAAACCACTTTTCGCACTTGTGTTCGTGCAGGAAACCACTTTTGCACTTGTATTAGTGTGGAAAAAATACTTTTCGCACTTGTGTTAGTGTTGCAAAACCACTTTTTGCACTTGTGTTAGTGTTGAAAAACCACTTTTCGCACTTGTGTTAGTGTTGAAAAACCACTTTTCGCACTTGTGTTGGAGCAGGAGACCACTTTTGCACTTGTATTAGTGTGGAAAAACCACTTTTCGCACTTGTGTTAGTGTTGAAAAACCACTTTTTGCACTTGTGATAGTGTTGAAAAACCACTTTTCGCACTTGTGTTAATGTTGAAAAACCACTTTTCGCACTTGTGTTGGTGCCGGAAACCACTTTCGCACTTGTATTAGTGTGGAAAACCACTTTTCGCACTTGTGTTAGTGTTGAAAAACCACTTTTCGCACTTGTGTTAGTGTTGAAAAACCACTTTTCGCACTTGTGTTAGTGTTGAAAAACCACTTTTCGCACTTGTGTTGGTGCAGGAAACCACTTTTGCACTTGTATTAGTGTGGAAAAAACACTTTTCGCACTTGTGTTAGTGTTGAAAAACCACTTTTCGCACTTGTGTTAGTGTTGAAAAACTACTTTTCGCACTTGTGTTGGTGCAGGAAACCACTTTTGCAGTTGTATTAGTGTGGAAAAACACTTTTTGCACTTGTGTTAGTGTTGAAAAACCACTTTTCGCACTTGTGTTAGTGTTGAAAAACCACTTTTTGCACTTGTGTTAGTGTTGAAAAACCACTTTTTGCACTTGTGTTGGTGCAGGAAACCACTTTGGCACTTGTATTATTGTGGAAAAACCACTTTTCGCACTTGTGTTAGTGTTGAAAAACCACTTTTCGCACTTGTGTTAGTGTTTAAAAACCACTTTTCGCACTTGTGTTGGTGCAGGAAACCACTTTTGCACTTGTATTAGTGTGGAAAAAACACTTTTCGCACTTGTGTTAGTGTTGAAAAACCACTTTTTGCACTTGTGTTAGTGTTGAAAAACCACTTTTCGCACTTTTAGTGTTGAAAAACCACTTTTCGCACTTGTGTTAGTGTTGAAAAACCACTTTTCGCACTTGTGTTGGTGCAGGAAACCACTTTGGCACTTGTATTAGTGTGGAAAAACCACTTTTCGCACTTGTGTTAGTGTTGAAAAACCACTTTTCGCACTTGTGTTGGTGCAGGAAACCACTTTTGCAGTTGTATTCGTGTGGAAAAAACACTTTTCGCACTTGTGTTAGTGTTGAAAAACCACTTTTCGCACTTGTGTTAGTGTTGAAAAACCACTTTTTGCACTTGTGTTAGTGTTGAAAAACCACTTTTCGCACTTGTGTTGGTGCAGGAAACCACTTTGGCACTTGTATTAGTGTGGAAAAACCACTTTTCGCACTTGTGTTAGTGTTGAAAAACCACTTTTCGCACTTGTGTTAGTGTTTAAAAACCACTTTTCGCACTTGTGTTGGTGCAGGAAACCACTTTTGCACTTGTATTAGTGTGGAAAAACACTTTTCGCACTTGTGTTAGTGTTGAAAAACCACTTTTTGCACTTGTGTTAGTGTTGAAAAACCACTTTTCGCACTTGTGTTAGTGTTGAAAAACCACTTTTTGCACTTGTGTTGGTGCAGGAGACCACTTTTGCACTTGTATTAGTGTGGAAAAACCACTTTTCGCACTTGTGTTAGTGTTGAAAAACCACTTTTTGCACTTGTGATAGTGTTGAAAAACCACTTTTCGCACTTGTGTTAATGTTGAAAAACCACTTTTCGCACTTGTGTTGGTGCAGGAAACCACTTTCGCACTTGTATTAGTGTGGAAAACCACTTTTCGCACTTGTGTTAGTGTTGAAAAACCACTTTTCGCACTTGTGTTAGTGTTGAAAAACCACTTTTCGCACTTGTGTTAGTGTTGAAAAACCACTTTTCGCACTTGTGTTGGTGCAGGAAACCACTTTTGCACTTGTATTAGTGTGGAACAAACACTTTTCGCACTTGTGTTAGTGTTGAAAAACCACTTTTCGCACTTGTGTTAGTGTTGAAAAACCACTTTTCGCACTTGTGTTAGTGTTGAAAAACCAATTTTCGCACTTGTGTTGGTGCAGGAAACCACTTTTGCACTTGTATTAGTGTGGAAAAACCACTTTTCGCACTTGTGTTAGTGTTGAAAAACCACTTTTCACACTTGTGTTAGTGTTGAAAAACCACTTTTCGCACTTGTTTTGGTGCAGAAAACCACTTTTGCACTTGTATTAGTGTGGAAAAAACACTTTTCGCACTTGTGTTAGAGTTGAAAAACCACTTTTCGCACTTGTGTTAGTGTTGAAAAACCACTTTTCGCACTTGTGTTAGTGTTGAAAAACCACTTTTCGCACTCGTGTTGGTGCAGGAAAACACTTTTGCACTTGTATTAGTGTGGAAAAACCATTTTTCGCACATGTGTTAGTGTTGAAAAACCACTTTTCGCACTTGTGTTAGAGTTGAAAAACCACTTTTCGCACTTGTGTTAGTGATGAAAAACCACTTTTCGCACTTGTGTTGGTGCAGTAAACCACTTTTGCACTTGTATTAGTGTGGAAAAAACACTTTTCGCACTTGTGTTAGTGTTGAAAAACCACTTTTCGCACTTGTGTTAGTGTTGAAAAACCACTTTTCGCACTTGTGTTAGTGTTGAAAAACCACTTTCCGCACTAGTGTTGGTGCAGGAAACCACTTTTGCACTTGTATTAGTGTGGAAAAAACACTTTTCACACTTGTGTTAGTGTTGAAAAACCACTTTTCGCACTTGTGTTAGTGTTGAAAAACCACTTTTCGCACTTGTGTTAGTGTTGAAAAACCACTTTTCGCACTTGTGTTGGTGCAGGAAACCACTTTTGCACTTGTATTAGTGTGGAAAAACCACTTTTCGCACTTGTGTTAGTGTTGAAAAACCACTTTTCGCACTTGTGTTAGTGTTGAAAAACCACTTTTCACACTTGTGTTTGTGCAGGAAACCACTTTTGCACTTGTATTAGTGTGGAAAAAACACTTTTCGCACTTGTGTTAGTGTTGAAAAAACACTTTTCGCACTTGTGTTAGTGTTGAAAAACTACTTTTCACACTTGTGTTGGTGCAGGAAACCACTTTTGCAGTTGTATTAGTGTGGAAAAAACACTTTTCGCATTTGTGTTAGTGTTGAAAAACCACTTTTCGCACTTGTGTTAGTGTTGAAAAACCACTTTTTGCACTTGTGTTAGTGTTGAAAAACCACTTTTCGCACTTGTGTTGGTGCAGGAAACCACTTTGGCACTTGTATTAGTGTGGAAAAACCACTTTTCGCACTTGTGTTAGTGTTGAAAAACCACTTTTCGCACTTGTGTTAGTGTTTAAAAACCACTTTTCGCACTTGTGTTCGTGCAGGAAACCACTTTTGCACTTGTATTAGTGTGGAAAAAATACTTTTCGCACTTGTGTTAGTGTTGCAAAACCACTTTTTGCACTTGTGTTAGTGTTGAAAAACCACTTTTCGCACTTGTGTTAGTGTTGAAAAACCACTTTTCGCACTTGTGTTGGAGCAGGAGACCACTTTTGCACTTGTATTAGTGTGGAAAAACCACTTTTCGCACTTGTGTTAGTGTTGAAAAACCACTTTTTGCACTTGTGATAGTGTTGAAAAACCACTTTTCGCACTTGTGTTAATGTTGAAAAACCACTTTTCGCACTTGTGTTGGTGCCGGAAACCACTTTCGCACTTGTATTAGTGTGGAAAACCACTTTTCGCACTTGTGTTAGTGTTGAAAAACCACTTTTCGCACTTGTGTTAGTGTTGAAAAACCACTTTTCGCACTTGTGTTAGTGTTGAAAAACCACTTTTCGCACTTGTGTTGGTGCAGGAAACCACTTTTGCACTTGTATTAGTGTGGAAAAAACACTTTTCGCACTTGTGTTAGTGTTGAAAAACCACTTTTCGCACTTGTGTTAGTGTTGAAAAACCACTTTTCGCACTTGTGTTAGTGTTGACAAACCACTTTTCGCAGTTGTGTTGGTGCAGGAAACCACTTTTGCACTTGTATTAGTGTGGAAAAACCACTTTTCGCACTTGTGTTAGTGTTGAAAAACCACTTTTCGCACTTGTGTTAGTGTTGAAAAACCACTTTTCGCACTTGTGTTAGTGTTGAAAAACCACTTTTCGCACTTGTGTTGGTGCAGGAAACCACCTTTGCACTTGTATTAGTGTGGAAAAAACACTTTTCGCACTTGTGTTAGTGTTGAAAAACCACTTTTCGCACTTGTGTTAGTGTTGAAAAACCACTTTTCGCACTTGTGTTAGTGTTGAAAAACCACTTTTCGCACTTGTGTTAATGTTGAAAAACCACTTTTCGCACTTGTGTTGGTGCAGGAAACCACTTTTGCACTCGTATTAGTGTGGAAAAACCACTTTTCGCACTTGTGTTAGTGTTGAAAAACCACTTTTCGCACTTGTGTTGGTGCAGGAAACCACTTTTGCACTTGTATTAGTGTGGAAAAAACACTTTTTGCACTTGTGTTAGTGTTGAAAAAACACTTTTCACACTTGTGTTAGTGTTGAAAAACCACTTTTCGCACTTGTGTTAGTGTTGAAAAACCACTTTTCGCACTTGTGTTAGTGTTGAAAAACCACTTTTCGCACTTGTGTTAGTGTTGAAAAACCACTTTTCGCACTTGTGTTGGTGCAGGAAACCACTTTTGCACTTGTATTAGTGTGGAAAAACCACTTTTCGCACTTGTGTTAGTGTTGAAAAACCACTTTTCGCACTTGTGTTAGTGTTGAAAAACCACTTTTCGCACTTGTGTTGGTGCAGGAAACCACTTTTGCACTTGTATTAGTGTGGAAAAAACACTTTTCGCACTTGTGTTAGTGTTGAAAAACCACTTTTCGCACTTGTGTTAGTGTTGAAAAACCACTTTTCGCACTTGTGTTAGTGTTCAAAAACCACTTTTCGCACTTGTGTTAGTGTTGAAAAACCACTTTTCGCACTTGTGTTTGTGCAGGAAACCACTTTTGCACTTGCATTAGTGTGGAAAAAACACTTTTCGCACTTGTGTTAGTGTTGAAAAAACACTTTTCGCACTTGTGTTAGTGTTGAAAAACTACTTTTCGCACTTGTGTTGGTGCAGGAAACCACTTTTGCAGTTGTATTAGTGTGGAAAAACACTTTTTGCACTTGTGTTAGTGTTGAAAAACCACTTTTCGCACTTGTGTTAGTGTTGAAAAACCACTTTTTGCACTTGTGTTTGTGCAGGAAACCACTTTTGCACTTGCATTAGTGTGGAAAAAACACTTTTCGCACTTGTGTTAGTGTTGAAAAACCACTTTTCGCACTTGTGTTAGTGTTGAAAAACCACTTTTCGCACTTGTGTTGGTGCAGGAAACCACTTTTGCACTTGTATTAGTGTGGAAAAAACACTTTTCGCACTTGTGTTAGTGTTGAAAAACCACTTTTCGCACTTGTGTTAGTGTTGAAAAACCACTTTTCGCACTTGTGTTAGTGTTGACAAACCACTTTTCGCAGTTGTGTTGGTGCAGGAAACCACTTTTGCACTTGTATTAGTGTGGAAAAACCACTTTTCGCACTTGTGTTAGTGTTGAAAAACCACTTTTCGCACTTGTGTTAGTGTTGAAAAACCACTTTTCGCACTTGTGTTAGTGTTGAAAAACCACTTTTCGCACTTGTGTTGGTGCAGGAAACCACCTTTGCACTTGTATTAGTGTGGAAAAAACACTTTTCGCACTTGTGTTAGTGTTGAAAAACCACTTTTCGCACTTGTGTTAGTGTTGAAAAACCACTTTTCGCACTTGTGTTAGTGTTGAAAAACCACTTTTCGCACTTGTGTTAATGTTGAAAAACCACTTTTCGCACTTGTGTTGGTGCAGGAAACCACTTTTGCACTCGTATTAGTGTGGAAAAACCACTTTTCGCACTTGTGTTAGTGTTGAAAAACCACTTTTCGCACTTGTGTTGGTGCAGGAAACCACTTTTGCACTTGTATTAGTGTGGAAAAAACACTTTTTGCACTTGTGTTAGTGTTGAAAAAACACTTTTCACACTTGTGTTAGTGTTGAAAAACCACTTTTCGCACTTGTGTTAGTGTTGAAAAACCACTTTTCGCACTTGTGTTAGTGTTGAAAAACCACTTTTCGCACTTGTGTTAGTGTTGAAAAACCACTTTTCGCACTTGTGTTGGTGCAGGAAACCACTTTTGCACTTGTATTAGTGTGGAAAAACCACTTTTCGCACTTGTGTTAGTGTTGAAAAACCACTTTTCGCAATTGTGTTAGTGTTGAAAAACCACTTTTCGCACTTGTGTTGGTGCAGGAAACCACTTTTGCACTTGTATTAGTGTGGAAAAAACACTTTTCGCACTTGTGTTAGTGTTGAAAAACCACTTTTCGCACTTGTGTTAGTGTTGAAAAACCACTTTTCGCACTTGTGTTAGTGTTCAAAAACCACTTTTCGCACTTGTGTTAGTGTTGAAAAACCACTTTTCGCACTTGTGTTTGTGCAGGAAACCACTTTTGCACTTGCATTAGTGTGGAAAAAACACTTTTCGCACTTGTGTTAGTGTTGAAAAAACACTTTTCGCACTTGTGTTAGTGTTGAAAAACTACTTTTCGCACTTGTGTTGGTGCAGGAAACCACTTTTGCAGTTGTATTAGTGTGGAAAAACACTTTTTGCACTTGTGTTAGTGTTGAAAAACCACTTTTCGCACTTGTGTTAGTGTTGAAAAACCACTTTTTGCACTTGTGTTTGTGCAGGAAACCACTTTTGCACTTGCATTAGTGTGGAAAAAACACTTTTCGCACTTGTGTTAGTGTTGAAAAAACACTTTTCGCACTTGTGTTAGTGTTGAAAAACTACTTTTCGCACTTGTGTTGGTGCAGGAAACCACTTTTGCAGTTGTATTAGTGTGGAAAACCACTTTTCGCACTTGTGTTAGTGTTGAAAAACCACTTTTCGCACTTGTGTTTGTGCAGGAAACCACTTTTGCACTTGCATTAGTGTGGAAAAAACACTTTTCGCACTTGTGTTAGTGTTGAAAAAACACTTTTCGCACTTGTGTTAGTGTTGAAAAACTACTTTTCGCACTTGTGTTGGTGCAGGAAACCACTTTTGCAGTTGTATTAGTGTGGAAAAACACTTTTTGCACTTGTGTTAGTGTTGAAAAACCACTTTTTGCACTTGTGTTAGTGTTGAAAAACCACTTTTTGCACTTGTGTTGGTGCAGGAAACCACTTTGGCACTTGTATTATTGTGGAAAAACCACTTTTCGCACTTGTGTTAGTGTTGAAAAACCACTTTTCGCACTTGTGTTGGTGCAGGAAACCACTTTCGCACTTGTATTAGTGTGGAAAACCACTTTTCGCACTTGTGTTAGTGTTGAAAAACCACTTTTCGCACTTGTGTTAGTGTTGAAAAACCACTTTTCGCACTTGTGTTAGTGTTGAAAAACCACTTTTCGCACTTGTGTTGGTGCAGGAAACCACTTTTGCACTTGTATTAGTGTGGAACAAACACTTTTCGCACTTGTGTTAGTGTTGAAAAACCACTTTTCGCACTTGTGTTAGTGTTGAAAAACCACTTTTCGCACTTGTGTTAGTGTTGAAAAACCAATTTTCGCACTTGTGTTGGTGCAGGAAACCACTTTTGCACTTGTATTAGTGTGGAAAAACCACTTTTCGCACTTGTGTTAGTGTTGAAAAACCACTTTTCACACTTGTGTTAGTGTTGAAAAACCACTTTTCGCACTTGTTTTGGTGCAGAAAACCACTTTTGCACTTGTATTAGTGTGGAAAAAACACTTTTCGCACTTGTGTTAGAGTTGAAAAACCACTTTTCGCACTTGTGTTAGTGTTGAAAAACCACTTTTCGCACTTGTGTTAGTGTTGAAAAACCACTTTTCGCACTCGTGTTGGTGCAGGAAAACACTTTTGCACTTGTATTAGTGTGGAAAAACCATTTTTCGCACATGTGTTAGTGTTGAAAAACCACTTTTCGCACTTGTGTTAGAGTTGAAAAACCACTTTTCGCACTTGTGTTAGTGATGAAAAACCACTTTTCGCACTTGTGTTGGTGCAGTAAACCACTTTTGCACTTGTATTAGTGTGGAAAAAACACTTTTCGCACTTGTGTTAGTGTTGAAAAACCACTTTTCGCACTTGTGTTAGTGTTGAAAAACCACTTTTCGCACTTGTGTTAGTGTTGAAAAACCACTTTCCGCACTAGTGTTGGTGCAGGAAACCACTTTTGCACTTGTATTAGTGTGGAAAAAACACTTTTCACACTTGTGTTAGTGTTGAAAAACCACTTTTCGCACTTGTGTTAGTGTTGAAAAACCACTTTTCGCACTTGTGTTAGTGTTGAAAAACCACTTTTCGCACTTGTGTTGGTGCAGGAAACCACTTTTGCACTTGTATTAGTGTGGAAAAACCACTTTTCGCACTTGTGTTAGTGTTGAAAAACCACTTTTCGCACTTGTGTTAGTGTTGAAAAACCACTTTTCACACTTGTGTTTGTGCAGGAAACCACTTTTGCACTTGTATTAGTGTGGAAAAAACACTTTTCGCACTTGTGCTAGTGTTGAAAAAACACTTTTCGCACTTGTGTTAGTGTTGAAAAACTACTTTTCACACTTGTGTTGGTGCAGGAAACCACTTTTGCAGTTGTATTAGTGTGGAAAAAACACTTTTCGCATTTGTGTTAGTGTTGAAAAACCACTTTTCGCACTTGTGTTAGTGTTGAAAAACCACTTTTTGCACTTGTGTTCGTGCAGGAAACCACTTTTGCACTTGTATTAGTGTGGAAAAAATACTTTTCGCACTTGTGTTAGTGTTGCAAAACCACTTTTTGCACTTGTGTTAGTGTTGAAAAACCACTTTTCGCACTTGTGTTAGTGTTGAAAAACCACTTTTCGCACTTGTGTTGGAGCAGGAGACCACTTTTGCACTTGTATTAGTGTGGAAAAACCACTTTTCGCACTTGTGTTAGTGTTGAAAAACCACTTTTTGCACTTGTGATAGTGTTGAAAAACCACTTTTCGCACTTGTGTTAATGTTGAAAAACCACTTTTCGCACTTGTGTTGGTGCCGGAAACCACTTTCGCACTTGTATTAGTGTGGAAAACCACTTTTCGCACTTGTGTTAGTGTTGAAAAACCACTTTTCGCACTTGTGTTAGTGTTGAAAAACCACTTTTCGCACTTGTGTTAGTGTTGAAAAACCACTTTTCGCACTTGTGTTGGTGCAGGAAACCACTTTTGCACTTGTATTAGTGTGGAAAAAACACTTTTCGCACTTGTGTTAGTGTTGAAAAACCACTTTTCGCACTTGTGTTAGTGTTGAAAAACCACTTTTCGCACTTGTGTTAGTGTTGACAAACCACTTTTCGCAGTTGTGTTGGTGCAGGAAACCACTTTTGCACTTGTATTAGTGTGGAAAAACCACTTTTCGCACTTGTGTTAGTGTTGAAAAACCACTTTTCGCACTTGTGTTAGTGTTGAAAAACCACTTTTCGCACTTGTGTTAGTGTTGAAAAACCACTTTTCGCACTTGTGTTGGTGCAGGAAACCACCTTTGCACTTGTATTAGTGTGGAAAAAACACTTTTCGCACTTGTGTTAGTGTTGAAAAACCACTTTTCGCACTTGTGTTAGTGTTGAAAAACCACTTTTCGCACTTGTGTTAGTGTTGAAAAACCACTTTTCGCACTTGTGTTAATGTTGAAAAACCACTTTTCGCACTTGTGTTGGTGCAGGAAACCACTTTTGCACTCGTATTAGTGTGGAAAAACCACTTTTCGCACTTGTGTTAGTGTTGAAAAACCACTTTTCGCACTTGTGTTGGTGCAGGAAACCACTTTTGCACTTGTATTAGTGTGGAAAAAACACTTTTTGCACTTGTGTTAGTGTTGAAAAAACACTTTTCACACTTGTGTTAGTGTTGAAAAACCACTTTTCGCACTTGTGTTAGTGTTGAAAAACCACTTTTCGCACTTGTGTTAGTGTTGAAAAACCACTTTTCGCACTTGTGTTAGTGTTGAAAAACCACTTTTCGCACTTGTGTTGGTGCAGGAAACCACTTTTGCACTTGTATTAGTGTGGAAAAACCACTTTTCGCACTTGTGTTAGTGTTGAAAAACCACTTTTCGCACTTGTGTTAGTGTTGAAAAACCACTTTTCGCACTTGTGTTGGTGCAGGAAACCACTTTTGCACTTGTATTAGTGTGGAAAAAACACTTTTCGCACTTGTGTTAGTGTTGAAAAACCACTTTTCGCACTTGTGTTAGTGTTGAAAAACCACTTTTCGCACTTGTGTTAGTGTTCAAAAACCACTTTTCGCACTTGTGTTAGTGTTGAAAAACCACTTTTCGCACTTGTGTTTGTGCAGGAAACCACTTTTGCACTTGCATTAGTGTGGAAAAAACACTTTTCGCACTTGTGTTAGTGTTGAAAAAACACTTTTCGCACTTGTGTTAGTGTTGAAAAACTACTTTTCGCACTTGTGTTGGTGCAGGAAACCACTTTTGCAGTTGTATTAGTGTGGAAAAACACTTTTTGCACTTGTGTTAGTGTTGAAAAACCACTTTTCGCACTTGTGTTAGTGTTGAAAAACCACTTTTTGCACTTGTGTTAGTGTTGAAAAACCACTTTTTGCACTTGTGTTGGTGCAGGAAACCACTTTGGCACTTGTATTATTGTGGAAAAACCACTTTTCGCACTTGTGTTAGTGTTGAAAAACCACTTTTCGCACTTGTGTTAGTGTTTAAAAACCACTTTTCGCACTTGTGTTGGTGCAGGAAACCACTTTTGCACTTGTATTAGTGTGGAAAAAACACTTTTCGCACTTGTGTTAGTGTTGAAAAACCACTTTTTGCACTTGTGTTAGTGTTGAAAAACCACTTTTCGCACTTTTAGTGTTGAAAAACCACTTTTCGCACTTGTGTTAGTGTTGAAAAACCACTTTTCGCACTTGTGTTGGTGCAGGAAACCACTTTGGCACTTGTATTAGTGTGGAAAAACCACTTTTCGCACTTGTGTTAGTGTTGAAAAACCACTTTTCGCACTTGTGTTGGTGCAGGAAACCACTTTTGCAGTTGTATTCGTGTGGAAAAAACACTTTTCGCACTTGTGTTAGTGTTGAAAAACCACTTTTCGCACTTGTGTTAGTGTTGAAAAACCACTTTTTGCACTTGTGTTAGTGTTGAAAAACCACTTTTCGCACTTGTGTTGGTGCAGGAAACCACTTTGGCACTTGTATTAGTGTGGAAAAACCACTTTTCGCACTTGTGTTAGTGTTGAAAAACCACTTTTCGCACTTGTGTTAGTGTTTAAAAACCACTTTTCGCACTTGTGTTGGTGCAGGAAACCACTTTTGCACTTGTATTAGTGTGGAAAAACACTTTTCGCACTTGTGTTAGTGTTGAAAAACCACTTTTTGCACTTGTGTTAGTGTTGAAAAACCACTTTTCGCACTTGTGTTAGTGTTGAAAAACCACTTTTCGCACTTGTGTTGGTGCAGGAGACCACTTTTGCACTTGTATTAGTGTGGAAAAACCACTTTTCGCACTTGTGTTAGTGTTGAAAAACCACTTTTTGCACTTGTGTTGGTGCAGGAAACCACTTTCGCACTTGTATTAGTGTGGAAAACCACTTTTCGCACTTGTGTTAGTGTTGAAAAACCACTTTTCGCACTTGTGTTAGTGTTGAAAAACCACTTTTCGCACTTGTGTTAGTGTTGAAAAACCACTTTTCGCACTTGTGTTGGTGCAGGAAACCACTTTTGCACTTGTATTAGTGTGGAACAAACACTTTTCGCACTTGTGTTAGTGTTGAAAAACCACTTTTCGCACTTGTGTTAGTGTTGAAAAACCACTTTTCGCACTTGTGTTAGTGTTGAAAAACCAATTTTCGCACTTGTGTTGGTGCAGGAAACCACTTTTGCACTTGTATTAGTGTGGAAAAACCACTTTTCGCACTTGTGTTAGTGTTGAAAAACCACTTTTCACACTTGTGTTAGTGTTGAAAAACCACTTTTCGCACTTGTTTTGGTGCAGAAAACCACTTTTGCACTTGTATTAGTGTGGAAAAAACACTTTTCGCACTTGTGTTAGTGTTGAAAAACCACTTTTAGCACTTGTGTTAGTGTTGAAAAACCACTTTTCGCACTTGTGTTAGTGTTGAAAAACCACTTTTCGCACTCGTGTTGGTGCAGGAAAACACTTTTGCACTTGTATTAGTGTGGAAAAACCATTTTTCGCACATGTGTTAGTGTTGAAAAACCACTTTTCGCACTTGTGTTAGAGTTGAAAAACCACTTTTCGCACTTGTGTTAGTGATGAAAAACCACTTTTCGCACTTGTGTTGGTGCAGTAAACCACTTTTGCACTTGTATTAGTGTGGAAAAAACACTTTTCGCACTTGTGTTAGTGTTGAAAAACCACTTTTCGCACTTGTGTTAGTGTTGAAAAACCACTTTTCGCACTTGTGTTAGTGTTGAAAAACCACTTTCCGCACTAGTGTTGGTGCAGGAAACCACTTTTGCACTTGTATTAGTGTGGAAAAAACACTTTTCACACTTGTGTTAGTGTTGAAAAACCACTTTTCGCACTTGTGTTAGTGTTGAAAAACCACTTTTCGCACTTGTGTTAGTGTTGAAAAACCACTTTTCGCACTTGTGTTGGTGCAGGAAACCACTTTTGCACTTGTATTAGTGTGGAAAAACCACTTTTCGCACTTGTGTTAGTGTTGAAAAACCACTTTTCGCACTTGTGTTAGTGTTGAAAAACCACTTTTTGCACTTGTGTTGGTGCAGGAAACCACTTTTGCACTTGTATTAGTGTGGAAAAAACACTTTTCGCACTTGTGTTAGTGTTGAAAAACCACTTTTCGCACTTGTGTTAGTGTTGAAAAACCACTTTTCGCACTTGTGTTAGTGTTGAAAAACCACTTTTCGCACTTGTGTTGGTGCAGGAAACCACTTTTGCACTTGTATTAGTGTAGAAAAACCACTTTTCGCACTTGTGTTAGTGTTGAAAAACCACTTTTTGCACTTGTGTTAGTGTTGAAAAACCACTTTTCGCACTTGTGTTGGTGCAGGAAACCACTTTTGCACTTGTATTAGTGTGGAAAAAACACTTTTCGCACTTGTGTTAGTGTTGAAAAACCACTTTTCGCACTTGTGATAGTGTTGAAAAACCACTTTTCGCACTTGTGTTAGTGTTGAAAAACCACTTTTCGCACTTGTGTTAGTGTTGAAAAACCACTTTTCGCACTTGTGTTAGTGTTGAAAAACCACTTTTCGCACTTGTGTTAGTGTTGAAAAACCACTTTTCGCACTTGTGTTAGTGTTGAAAAACCACTTTTCGCACTTGTGTTGGTGCAGGAAACCACTTTTGCACTTGTATTAGTGTGGAAAAAACACTTTTCGCACTTGTGTTAGTGTTGAAAAACCACTTTTCGCACTTGTGTTAGTGTTGAAAAACCACTTTTCGCACTTGTGTTAGTGTTGAAAAACCAATTTTCGCACTTGTGTTGGTGCAGGAAACCACTTTTGCACTTGTATTAGTGTGGAAAAACCACTTTTCGCACTTGTGTTAGTGTTGAAAAACCACTTTTCACACTTGTGTTAGTGTTGAAAAACCACTTTTCGCACTTGTTTTGGTGTAGAAAACCACTTTTGCACTTGTATTAGTGTGGAAAAAACACTTTTCGCACTTGTGTTAGTGTTGAAAAACCACTTTTCGCACTTGTGTTAGTGTTGAAAAACCACTTTTCGCACTTGTGTTAGTGTTGAAAAACCACTTTTCGCACTCGTGTTGGTGCAGGAAAACACTTTTGCACTTGTATTAGTGTGGAAAAACCATTTTTCGCACATGTGTTAGTGTTGAAAAACCACTTTTCGCACTTGTGTTAGAGTTGAAAAACCACTTTTCGCACTTGTGTTAGTGATGAAAAACCACTTTTCGCACTTGTGTTGGTGCAGGAAACCACTTTTGCACTTGTATTAGTGTGGAAAAAACACTTTTCGCACTTGTGTTAGTGTTGAAAAACCACTTTTCGCACTTGTGTTAGTGTTGAAAAACCACTTTTCGCACTTGTGTTAGTGTTGAAAAACCACTTTCCGCACTAGTGTTGGTGCAGGAAACCACTTTTGCACTTGTATTAGTGTGGAAAAAACACTTTTCACACTTGTGTTAGTGTTGAAAAACCACTTTTCGCACTTGTGTTAGTGTTGAAAAACCACTTTTCGCACTTGTGTTAGTGTTGAAAAACCACTTTTCGCACTTGTGTTGGTGCAGGAAACCACTTTTGCACTTGTATTAGTGTGGAAAAACCACTTTTCGCACTTGTGTTAGTGTTGAAAAACCACTTTTCGCACTTGTGTTAGTGTTGAAAAACCACTTTTTGCACTTGTGTTGGTGCAGGAAACCACTTTTGCACTTGTATTAGTGTGGAAAAAACACTTTTCGCACTTGTGTTAGTGTTGTAAAACCACTTTTCGCACTTGTGTTAGTGTTGAAAAACCACTTTTCGCACTTGTGTTAGTGTTGAAAAACCACTTTTCGCACTTGTGTTGGTGCAGGAAACCACTTTTGCACTTGTATTAGTGTAGAAAAACCACTTTTCGCACTTGTGTTAGTGTTGAAACCACTTTTCGCACTTGTGTTAGTGTTGAAAAACCACTTTTCGCACTTGTGTTAGTGTTGAAAAACCACTTTTCGCACTTGTGTTGGTGCAGGAAACCACTTTTGCACTTGTATTAGTGTGGAAAAAACACTTTTCGCACTTGTGTTAGTGTTGAAAAACCACTTTTTGCACTTGTGTTAGTGTTGAAAAACCACTTTTCACACTTGTGTTAGTGTTCAAAAACCACTTTTCACACTTGTGTTAGTGTTGAAAAACCACTTTTCGCACTTGTGTTTGTGCAGGAAACCACTTTTGCACTTGCATTAGTGTGGAAAAAACACTTTTCGCACTTGTGTTAGTGTTGAAAAAACACTTTTCGCACTTGTGTTAGTGTTGAAAAACTACTTTTCGCACTTGTGTTGGTGCAGGAAACCACTTTTGCAGTTGTATTAGTGTGGAAAAACACTTTTTGCACTTGTGTTAGTGTTGAAAAACCACTTTTCGCACTTGTGTTAGTGTTGAAAAACCACTTTTTGCACTTGTGTTAGTGTTGAAAAACCACTTTTTGCACTTGTGTTGGTGCAGGAAACCACTTTGGCACTTGTATTATTGTGGAAAAACCACTTTTCGCACTTGTGTTAGTGTTGAAAAACCACTTTTCGCACTTGTGTTAGTGTTTAAAAACCACTTTTCGCACTTGTGTTGGTGCAGGAAACCACTTTTGCACTTGTATTAGTGTGGAAAAAACACTTTTTGCACTTGTGTTAATGTTGAAAAACCACCTTTTGCATTTGTGTTAGTGTTGAAAAACCACTTTTCGCACTTGTGTTAGTGTTGAAAAACCACTTTTCGCACTTGTGTTAGTGTTGAAAAACCAATTTTCGCACTTGTGTTGGTGCAGGAAACCACTTTTGCACTTGTATTAGTGTGGAAAAACCACTTTTCGCACTTGTGTTAGTGTTGAAAAACCACTTTTCACACTTGTGTTAGTGTTGAAAAACCACTTTTCGCACTTGTTTTGGTGCAGAAAACCACTTTTGCACTTGTATTAGTGTGGAAAAAACACTTTTCGCACTTGTGTTAGTGTTGAAAAACCACTTTTCGCACTTGTGTTAGTGTTGAAAAACCACTTTTCGCACTTGTGTTAGTGTTGAAAAACCACTTTTCGCACTCGTGTTGGTGCAGGAAAACACTTTTGCACTTGTATTAGTGTGGAAAAACCATTTTTCGCACATGTGTTAGTGTTGAAAAACCACTTTTCGCACTTGTGTTAGAGTTGAAAAACCACTTTTCGCACTTGTGTTAGTGATGAAAAACCACTTTTCGCACTTGTGTTGGTGAAGGAAACCACTTTTGCACTTGTATTAGTGTGGAAAAAACACTTTTCGCACTTGTGTTAGTGTTGAAAAACCACTTTTCGCACTTGTGTTAGTGTTGAAAAACCACTTTTCGCACTTGTGTTAGGGTTGAAAAACCACTTTCCGCACTAGTGTTGGTGCAGGAAACCACTTTTGCACTTGTATTAGTGTGGAAAAAACACTTTTCACACTTGTGTTAGTGTTGAAAAACCACTTTTCGCACTTGTGTTAGTGTTGAAAAACCACTTTTCGCACTTGTGTTAGTGTTGAAAAACCACTTTTCGCACTTGTGTTGGTGCAGGAAACCACTTTTGCACTTGTATTAGCGTGGAAAAACCACTTTTCGCACTTGTGTTAGTGTTGAAAAACCACTTTTCGTACTTGTGTTAGTGTTGAAAAACCACTTTTTGCACTTGTGTTGGTGCAGGAAACCACTTTTGCACTTGTATTAGTGTGGAAAAAACACTTTTCGCACTTGTGTTAGTGTTGAAAAACCACTTTTCGCACTTGTGTTAGTGTTGAAAAACCACTTTTCGCACTTGTGTTAGTGTTGAAAAACCACTTTTCGCACTTGTGTTGGTGCAGGAAACCACTTTTGCACTTGTATTAGTGTGGAAAAACCACTTTTCGCACTTGTGTTAGTGTTGAAAAACCACTTTTCGCACTTGTGTTAGTGTTGAAAAACCACTTTTCGCACTTGTGTTGGTGCAGGAAACCACTTTTGCACTTGTATTAGTGTGGAAAAAACACTTTTCGCACTTGTGTTAGTGTTGAAAAACCACTTTTCGCACTTGTGTTAGTGTTGAAAAACCACTTTTCGCACTTGTGTTAGTGTTGAAAAACCACTTTTCGCACTTGTGTTAGTGTTGAAAAACCACTTTTCGCACTTGTGTTTGTGCAGGAAACCACTTTTGCACTTGTATTAGTGTGGAAAAAACACTTTTCGCACTTGTGTTAGTGTTGAAAAAACACTTTTCGCACTTGTGTTAGTGTTGAAAAACTACTTTTTGCACTTGTGTTGGTGCAGGAAACCACTTTTGCAGTTGTATTAGTGTGGAAAAAACACTTTTCGCACTTGTGTTAGTGTTGAAAAACCACTTTTCGCACTTGTGTTAGTGTTGAAAAACCACTTTTTGCACTTGTGTTAGTGTTGAAAAACCACTTTTCGCACTTGTGTTGGTGCAGGAAACCACTTTGGCACTTGTATTAGTGTGGAAAAACCACTTTTCGCACTTGTGTTAGTGTTGAAAAACCACTTTTCGCACTTGTGTTAGTGTTTAAAAACCACTTTATCGCACTTGTGTTGGTGCAGGAAACCACTTTTGCACTTGTATTAGTGTGGAAAAAACACTTTTTGCACTTGTGTTGGTGTTGCAAAACCACTTTTCGCACTTGTGTTGGTGCAGGAAACCACTTTTGCACTTGTATTAGTGTGGAAAAAACACTTTTTGCACTTGTGTTAGTGTTGAAAAAACACTTTTCACACTTGTGTTAGTGTTGAAAAACCACTTTTCGCACTTGTGTTAGTGTTGAAAAACCACTTTTCGCACTTGTGTTAGTGTTGAAAAACCACTTTTCGCACTTGTGTTAGTGTTGAAAAACCACTTTTCGCACTTGTGTTGGTGCAGGAAACCACTTTTGCACTTGTATTAGTGTGGAAAAACCACTTTTCGCACTTGTGTTAGTGTTGAAAAACCACTTTTCGCACTTGTGTTAGTGTTTAAAAACCACTTTTCGCACTTGTGTTGGTGCAGGAAACCACTTTTGCACTTGTATTAGTGTGGAAAAAACACTTTTTGCACTTGTGTTGGTGTTGCAAAACCACTTTTCGCACTTGTGTTGGTGCAGGAAACCACTTTTGCACTTGTATTAGTGTGGAAAAAACACTTTTCGCACTTGTGTTAGTGTTGAAAAACCACTTTTCGCACTTGTGTTAGTGTTGAAAAACCGCTTTTCGCACTTGTGTTAGTGTTGAAAAACCAATTTTCGCACTTGTGTTGGTGCAGGAAACCACTTTTGCACTTGTATTAGTGTGGAAAAACCACTTTTCGCACTTGTGTTAGTGTTGAAAAACCACTTTTCACACTTGTGTTAGTGTTGAAAAACCACTTTTCGCACTTGTTTTGGTGCAGAAAACCACTTTTGCACTTGTATTAGTGTGGAAAAAACACTTTTCGCACTTGTGTTAGTGTTGAAAAACCACTTTTCGCACTTGTGTTAGTGTTGAAAAACCACTTTTCGCACTTGTGTTAGTGTTGAAAAACCACTTTTCGCACTTGTGTTAGTGTTGAAAAACCACTTTTCGCACTTGTGTTAGAGTTGAAAAACCACTTTTCGCACTTGTGTTAGTGATGAAAAACCACTTTTCGCACTTGTGTTGGTGCAGGAAACCACTTTTGCACTTGTATTAGTGTGGAAAAAACACTTTTCGCACTTGTGTTAGTGTTGAAAAACCACTTTTCGCACTTGTGTTAGTGTTGAAAAACCACTTTTCGCACTTGTGTTAGGGTTGAAAAACCACTTTCCGCACTAGTGTTGGTGCAGGAAACCACTTTTGCACTTGTATTAGTGTGGAAAAAACACTTTTCACACTTGTGTTAGTGTTGAAAAACCACTTTTCGCACTTGTGTTAGTGTTGAAAAACCACTTTTCGCACTTGTGTTAGTGTTGAAAAACCACTTTTCGCACTTGTGTTGGTGCAGGAAACCACTTTTGCACTTGTATTAGCGTGGAAAAACCACTTTTCGCACTTGTGTTAGTGTTGAAAAACCACTTTTCGTACTTGTGTTAGTGTTGAAAAACCACTTTTTGCACTTGTGTTGGTGCAGGAAACCACTTTTGCACTTGTATTAGTGTGGAAAAAACACTTTTCGCACTTGTGTTAGTGTTGAAAAACCACTTTTCGCACTTGTGTTAGTGTTGAAAAACCACTTTTCGCACTTGTGTTAGTGTTGAAAAACCACTTTTCGCACTTGTGTTGGTGCAGGAAACCACTTTTGCACTTGTATTAGTGTGGAAAAACCACTTTTCGCACTTGTGTTAGTGTTGAAAAACCACTTTTCGCACTTGTGTTAGTGTTGAAAAACCACTTTTCGCACTTGTGTTGGTGCAGGAAACCACTTTTGCACTTGTATTAGTGTGGAAAAAACACTTTTCGCACTTGTGTTAGTGTTGAAAAACCACTTTTCGCACTTGTGTTAGTGTTGAAAAACCACTTTTCGCACTTGTGTTAGTGTTGAAAAACCACTTTTCGCACCTGTGTTAGTGTTGAAAAACCACTTTTCGCACTTGTGTTTGTGCAGGAAACCACTTTTGCACTTGTATTAGTGTGGAAAAAACACTTTTCGCACTTGTGTTAGTGTTGAAAAAACACTTTTCGCACTTGTGTTAGTGTTGAAAAACTACTTTTCGCACTTGTGTTGGTGCAGGAAACCACTTTTGCAGTTGTATTAGTGTGGAAAAAACACTTTTCGCACTTGTGTTAGTGTTGAAAAACCACTTTTCGCACTTGTGTTAGTGTTGAAAAACCACTTTTTGCACTTGTGTTAGTGTTGAAAAACCACTTTTCGCACTTGTGTTGGTGCAGGAAACCACTTTTGCACTTGTATTAGTGTGGAAAAAACACTTTTTGCACTTGTGTTGGTGTTGCAAAACCACTTTTCTCACTTGTGTTGGTGCAGGAAACCACTTTTGCACTTGTATTAGTGTGGAAAAAACACTTTTTGCACTTGTGTTAGTGTTGAAAAAACACTTTTCACACTTGTGTTAGTGTTGAAAAACCACTTTTCGCACTTGTGTTAGTGTTGAAAAACCACTTTTCGCACTTGTGTTAGTGTTGAAAAACCACTTTTCGCACTTGTGTTAGTGTTGAAAAACCACTTTTCGCACTTGTGTTGGTGCAGGAAACCACTTTTGCACTTGTATTAGTGTGGAAAAACCACTTTTCGCACTTGTGTTAGTGTTGAAAAACCACTTTTCGCACTTGTGTTAGTGTTTAAAAACCACTTTTCGCACTTGTGTTGGTGCAGGAAACCACTTTTGCACTTGTATTAGTGTGGAAAAAACACTTTTTGCACTTGTGTTGGTGTTGCAAAACCACTTTTCGCACTTGTGTTGGTGCAGGAAACCACTTTTGCACTTGTATTAGTGTGGAAAAAACACTTTTCGCACTTGTGTTAGTGTTGAAAAACCACTTTTCGCACTTGTGTTAGTGTTGAAAAACCACTTTTCGCACTTGTGTTAGTGTTGAAAAACCAATTTTCGCACTTGTGTTGGTGCAGGAAACCACTTTTGCACTTGTATTAGTGTGGAAAAACCACTTTTCGCACTTGTGTTAGTGTTGAAAAACCACTTTTCACACTTGTGTTAGTGTTGAAAAACCACTTTTCGCACTTGTTTTGGTGCAGAAAACCACTTTTGCACTTGTATTAGTGTGGAAAAAACACTTTTCGCACTTGTGTTAGTGTTGAAAAACCACTTTTCGCACTTGTGTTAGTGTTGAAAAACCACTTTTCGCACTTGTGTTAGTGTTGAAAAACCACTTTTCGCACTCGTGTTGGTGCAGGAAAACACTTTTGCACTTGTATTAGTGTGGAAAAACCATTTTTCGCACATGTGTTAGTGTTGAAAAACCACTTTTCGCACTTGTGTTAGAGTTGAAAAACCACTTTTCGCACTTGTGTTAGTGATGAAAAACCACTTTTCGCACTTGTGTTGGTGCAGGAAACCACTTTTGCACTTGTATTAGTGTGGAAAAACCACTTTTCGCACTTGTGTTAGTGATGAAAAACCACTTTTCGCACTTGTGTTGGTGCAGGAAACCACTTTTGCACTTGTATTAGTGTGGAAAAACCACTTTTCGCACTTGTGTTAGTGTTGAAAAACCACTTTTCGCACTTGTGTTAGTGTTGAAAAACCACTTTCCGCACCAGTGTTGGTGCAGGAAACCACTTTTGCACTTGTATTAGTGTGGAAAAAACACTTTTCGCACTTGTGTTAGTGTTGAAAAACCACTTTTCGCACTTGTGTTAGTGTTGAAAAACCACTTTTCGCACTTGTGTTAGTGTTGAAAAACCACTTTTCGCACTTGTGTTAGTGTTGAAAAACCACTTT